>NC_034015.1:8251132-8251901 GCF_000346465.2 Prunus persica
ACCGTCGTTGTAAAATCCTGACAGAGAACTGCTGCAAGTTTAAGAATGTGTGCAATTATTATAACAGGCAAGGAGCATACAACATATAGATTTTTTCCACCTGCAATGAAGGTGCAGGCCCTGTAAAATCTATAAAAATTACATTATGTTCTGGAAGCCTCTGAAGGAAGAGGACGGCGCCTCTTAAGCTTAGCCATGAGCCTCTCGTGGTCTCCCAAAATTTTTTCATTGGAGACCTGCAGCAAGTCTAGCATTCTCAGTGTATCAACGGAGTACGAACTCACCAGTTTCAACAAGGAATTATTCTCTCCTTTAAGTTTCTCAACCTCCTGTTGAGACTCATGAAGCATTCTTTGAAGAGACGAATTTTCAGTTGTTAGCCTCTCAACCTCGTTTGCTCTGGCACGCAAACGATCAGCCATGTTAGAAACAGAAGCAACACTCTGAATGCTAAAAGCCATTGAGTCATCAATAGCCTTTTCCTCAGATCTCCCTGTCAACAACATTTCATCCATTGGAATAATGAAATTCCTAGCTACTATGACAGCAGTAGCATCATTCATCATCACAGAATCATTAACTGTGAGATGACGATTTGGGATACAAAGGATGGACGCCAAACTTTGGCATCATTGGTAGTTGTGGGAGCATCATTTAAATTGAAATAATTTGGGCAGGGAAGAAGAGGAAGCTATTTTAAGAAGGTTTAGAAGGAACGTCTTAGAAAAACTAAAGTTTCAGAAAATGAAGGAAGTTGAGTTAAAACGCA
>NC_034015.1:8253117-8269143 GCF_000346465.2 Prunus persica
GCGTAGCAAATTGTATGGGTTAAAGTCCTAGAAATTAATTGACATGTATGTATTAATCTGTGGCATGCCTGCAGCATGAGAGATATATGGGTTCTAAATGTTCCAACTGCCTAAATAGAGATTATCCACGCCCTACTGTAAAATAACGCTCCATTGGAGGTTATAATCCACATTCTCACATAATAAAAGCCCCATGAAGTGGCTTGGGTACCCAAAAGCAAAGAAATGCTTATAATTGATGCATGCACGTGCAAATGAGAATGATGGGATCATGAATTGATGAATGACAATTTTTGGTTTTGGAGTAGCTACTCAAATCATCAATGGGCTGTGTTGATTGGAACCACGTCCAATTATTAAATGTCGACAATATCATTGGCCAAAATGGAATGAGGTAATTCCATTGTAGATAAGAATGAACGTGAAAGAACAAACCCACAATACGAACCCCAAACTTTGTTAATACTGGAAGTTATACTTGGGTGTTCGGAATAAAAGGGAATATACCTACTTTGTATGACACAATGTTTCTGGCAGAAACAAGGAACGTTGGGTTTTCTCCATATTTACAGATTCAATTGTGCCCCCTTATTGCACATTTACAGAGACCAACATGTTATCTTTAAGGGTTATTAAATGCACGGAGCATATCGCCAGAAGCGATTTCCTAAAGATGTATAAATAGCTGGGTTAAAGCTATATAATGTGTCATAAAGTTTAATCCCTTTTAAACAAAATCCGTTGAGAGGATTGACATTGCATAAAGCAAGTCCCTAAAGGACATATGCTTGAAGCACAAAATCTGTACTCAATATTAATATGCATAAATTACCTCAGTGAGTACATTGATTATAATGTGTTTGCAACACATTAAAGCTTCTGCAGAATTCATGTAATATTTGTCTCGACTTGAAAATCGAGCGTTATGCCAATGAGATTTTTGCTAAGAAAGTATTGAAGCATTTTTGTGTGGATTATCCGTTGGGCACTTAAATAATTTTCCGGACGTATATTAGACCGGACATTGTATATTCCAGATAGAGTTCAACTCCATCGCCATCATTTTGGGATGATGCAAGGCACACTTGGTGCTATATCCGCATAACACCATATACGGGCATATTCTTTTCGAGTAAACTTACAAATAGCCCTGATTTTGTTGAAAACGCGGACTCTGGAAATTTCTATGATTTACATAGAGATAGTTCACTGGAAATATATTTACTCACTCAACTATATGAATAGTTGATGGCTACATCCTCCACTCACTCCAAAAGATTTTCGCTCCAAAAAGATAATCATGAAGATATCAGGGGGAGATATTCATCAGGGGGAGCATCCAGAACTATGCTGCACTGATTACTGTAATTTTCTTCCTTCCATCAGTTTTCTACCTCACTGGGTTTTCTCCAAGCAAGGTTTTAATGAGGCAACCAATCTAGGGACATGTGGTCTCCAAGGGGGAGTGTTGTAAAGAAGAATAAGTAAAGAAGAATAGGTGAAGCCCACATAGCCAACTCACACCCACCAAACCAAATCACTACCCAATTGATTGAAGAATATTAATGATGTTGTCTACCAATTATATTGTGAGGTGAACCACCAATGTCTTAGGCCTATAAATAGATACCTCCATCAAGAGAAGTGTGAGCTTAGAGAAGAGGAAGAGAAGGAAGAAAGAGGGTGAGTGAGTTGAGAGGAAAGAGAGCAAGAGAGAAATTCTCTAAGAGAGAAAATTGAATGAGCCATACATATTGTAAACACTAAAGTTGTAGCCCTATTATTTTACATAGTGGAAAAGTTACTACTGCTGCTTTCCGGGGACGTAGGCATAGCCGAACCTCGTTAAATACTGTGTCTCATCTACTTTATTAGCAGCTCAATATTCGCACATATTCCAGTTATTTTACAACAAATGCTTATTTATACAGAGAATATATGCTTCCACTATTTTATAAAAGAAATGCATTAAGAACAAGGTGTTGACATATGCTCCTGTGAGCTGCGATATTTTAATTTATCTTTAAAATTTTAATATTTTTTATAGAGACAACTGGATTTTTTAATTTTAGATTTTCATTTTCTCATGCAGCTCAAATTTTTTGTCCACATCAATATAAAAGTGGGGTGCAAAACGTGCCATATGGGCATGAAACAGCTGACTTGACAATCAACCAAGGAAAAGGCAAACATTGCAATATTTTAAACTGAGGTTTAGGGTTAATTTTAACAACTATTTTGAAGATTATTGTGATGGAAGTAATACAAGGATATGACCATGAAAGCAAAATAGTTTCTTCTTAGTATCTCAACCATGACCAGAGTTCCTTGTTGAGATTGTGGATTCGTGGACGAGAGATGAGTAAATCACAAGTATTATATTTATTATAATGTGGATTTGCTTAATGTTAATTGCTTATGATTAACATATTGATGTGGTTTATAAATTGTTTTGTTGATTTAAAATTATATGGACTTTTTCAACAACAGATCATGGGTAAATGGAACCCATTTTGATTTTAAATGAATTTTCTTAGTGTTTAGAGAAATGGATGGTATTTTTTGGTGAATGACCATATCATGTTGTGATTGTATTGATGGTATTCACGTGTGTGTATATCTATGGAAATTCTCATATGCGGATGTTCTATTGTTATTATCATGCGAACGTCATATGTTTTCTACTACTCCTCCATGCTTTCTTTTCTATTTACAGTGACATTCGCACGATAATAACGTGAGGACATCTGGATGAGCGAATAACTGTATAATATAACGATGAAAATGTCTTTATTCCCTCGATGGGAAGATTGCTATGAAGGCATGACCGTGGCAAATAATAAAAGTTAATTCTCTCAAACTTAGTGCCCGTGGCAAAATAATAAAACTTATTTTGAGTAATAAGTGATTTTTTTTAAAAAAAAATTTGGGAAACCCAACCCGTTTGGTAAACTATGAGAAAATCACTTATTGTTAAAAATTGTTGTGAGAGAAACCTATAAGGAAAAGCTGCTAATGAGGTGCTTTCATTTTCTAATTATTCGGAAATCAGTGTTACAGAGGCGCTAGGTTTAATAATTATACGAGAATCATTTTCTGATTATGCAGGAATTAGTACCAACAACACTTTGAACAAAAAGTTTACTAAACGCTAAATTGCTTTATCTCACAATAAATTTGACAGAGATTATTTTCACAGCGCAACAATACCAAACTGGCTCTTATTCGCACAAAATTGAGTTTGAGAAATTATTTGAATTGTTTTCTAAATCAAAATTATATTTTAAAGCATCAAATATGGAGAAAATGTCATAATGATTTCGCAGAATTTTGATTTATTTTTATGAGTTTTATAAATTGATTATGAATTTTGAAAAGAAAATAACAATAAATTGAAGACAATGACATGTGGCAGTGTCTGAGTGGTTCGCCTTCAATTCTTCCGAAATGTGTCACTCTCTTTTGCAGCCACTTGTTATTTAGGTTTGCTTTTTATATTTTGTTATTGTTTTTCTTAAAAAATTCACAAAAATTAATTGGATTAACGTCACTTTAGTCCCTGTAGGTTTAGTGTCAGTATCGAAATGGGCCCCAAGGTTTGAGTTTTATCAATTTCGTACCCAACATTTCGAAATATTACCAATTTACACCAGCCGTTACATTGACCGTCAAAGTCAGACGTTAAATGCTGACGTGGCAGTCGTGGGACCCACATCATAACCAAATAGCTGTTAGAAAGCGACGTCACGATGGGCAATTTCGGAAGAAAAAAATCGAAGGAAACGAAGAGTTCGCTTACCTGGGTTGGAAAAATCGAACCAACTCAGTTTCTGATTTGTGTTCGTGTTTTCGAGAGCAAAGGAGCGAGGAAAAAAGTGGAAGGAAACTGACGAAGAAGATCCGATTGGCTGGGCGAAATGGATGAAGAGGCGCCGATGTATTGGTGCGGAAAGGCTGCTACAATTCGAACCTCTTGGACAGATTCGAATCCTGGGAGGCGATTTTCCATGTGTGCAGCCAAGGTACGTGAGACTAAGAGGGGTTTTAAGGGCTGTGAATTTTGGGCATGGTTTGATCCGGCCATGTGTGCACGGTCGAAGGCAGTGATTCCTGGGCTTTTAAAATCGTGGAATAAGCTGGAGAAGTCAATGGCAATGGCAAGACAAAGAGAAAAGGTCGTTTGGGCGTTGTTGGTGGCTTCGTGGGTTCTATTTGCAAGCATCATTTTGGGAGGGATGTGTGGATGTGGAGTAAACAAAAAGAGGAGCTTGGAATTAGCTTCTGCCATTGAATGAATGTATTGTTAGTAGCAGTTTGTAATGGTTTAATTGTTATGTAAGGGTTTAAGGGTTTAGGGTGTTAGGATTAAGGGTTATGGGGTAAGGCTTAAGGGCTTATGGGGTAGGATTAAGGGTTATGGGGTAAGGTTTAATTGTTATGTAGCAGTTTAATTGCCGACTTTTTTGTAACTTGATGAAGTGAATGGAATGGCAAAATTTGTAGAAAATGGAATGGCAAAAATAATGTAACAGGGAAGTTAGAAAATATTTATCACCTGGAATAATGAAGTGAATGACCAAAATAATGAAGCAAAGTGGCAACCCAAAAACTCAGAAAATTCTGCATTCAAAATGGCTCAAAATAACCAGATAATAACATTGCATATCGTACATATTTCATGTCCATTCAAATTCATTCCAAAATGGCAGTTTCAGTGGATGTATTTGCATTCACAGTGGTTGAGGCTTATGTGAATGTAATTACATCCATCAAAATAAGTCAGCACTTAGTTATACATGACCAATTGTTCAAAAACAAAAACCTCTTAATCACAAACTGCCAGTCTAACAACAAAACGTGAATCATCAAATAGCTTTTTCAGTGAGCTTCAATGTACAACATTTGATCCTGCAGTTGAAACAGAAGTTGATGCATGAGGAAGCAAAGTTGAGGCTGGTTGTGCTTCAGAAGTGGCATGTCCTTTCTTAGTTGGTTTTGGCTTCCCTTTTTGCACACGCCTTGGAGGCTTGGATCTTTGCTTTAGGGTGCTTGGATCACCAGCTAGAGTGGATGCGTCAGATGGAGTGGTCTACAACATAAAAACTACATCAGTTTGCAACAAACGCTTAGGGTTATTAAATTGAAAAAGATTGAGTTGCTATACCTGGGTATTTTCAGTACCCCTCTTCCTCTTAGTTGCAGGTTTAGCTTTTGGGGGAAGATTCCAATGGCAAGTCCTCTTATTGTGCCCTTTTTTACCACATTGCCCACATTTGAGAGAGTCCTGTGTGTTAGGAATGCGAGACAATGCAGTTTCAGATTGGTTTCTTGATGCTCTCATCTTCATCTTGCCCTTGTGCTCTTCCTGTTCTTTGGTTCTACATTTTCTTGGCCTTCCAGGCTGTGTAGAGTAAGATGGAGGAAGACATGGTGGAAAGTCACTCTTATCCCACATATCCATCCCATTCATAGGCAGTATGAGATTCTCATATGTCTTCAAGTAAGTTGATTTCAAATAGCAGTCATCCACAAAATCCATGACATTAAGACCCCCTTTATAATTTATGGCTGCAATAGCATGAACACAAGGCCATCCCTGCAAATCCCAAGCTCTACAAGAACAAGTTCTCAATTCCAAGTCCACAATATATTGTGCATGGCCACCAGCTGACACTTGGAATTTACCTCCACCTGACCACATTGCCACACAAGCACCTGCCTTGGCTTTATTTCCCTCCACCTTCTTAAATATCCTTGGGCAGATAGGCTTATTCCATGTCAGCATTTTGTCCCTTCTTGCTTGTATTCTCCTCATCAGCATACATCTAATATACTCAAACATTGACAGAATTGGTCTATCCCTACATTCCAATATGGTAGCATTGAAGGACTCGCAAAGATTATTCAACAACATGTCACACTTCAAATGAGTGTTGAAGTGTGACTTGGACCAATGCCTTGGAGGTTTATCTGGAGTGGTTAGCCATTCATATGCATCCTTTGACAGTTTTTTCAGGTCTTCCATGGCCCTTGTAAAGTGGGGGACAGTGGTTGCATATGATGCTTCCTAAAACTTGTCTCTGAGGCTTTTTGCTTTGAAAAGCACCCTATAGTTGGAAAACAGGTGTCTTGCACAGAACCGGTGGTCACAATTAGGGACCACTTGCTCAAAAGCAAGTACTAAACCTTTTTGTTTGTCGGATATAAAGGTGAAGCCAAATTGATTCACAATCTCACAATCCTTAACCAATAGCTCCAGAAACCAAATCCAAGATTCCTTGCACTCTGATTCCACAACTGCATAAGCAATTACCCAGGTTTCATTATTGGCATCTACACCCACAGCAGTTAACAGTTGCCCTGCATAAACACTCTTCAAAAAGCACCCATCTAAACCTATAATAGGCCTGCACCCAGCTTTGAAGCCTTCCTTAGTAGCTCCTAAACAAACATACAACCTTTGAAACTTTGGTTGCCCCACTTGTTGTTGGAAATCACACTTAACCATTGCTGTGGTTCCTGGGTTAGTCTTCCTTAATTCCTCACAGTAATCCCAAACTCTTGAATATTGTTCATTGAAACTGCCCTCAATCAGCTTTAGTGCCTTATATTTTGCACTATACACTTGTTGTCTTGACACCCCTGTATTATAATCCTTCTCAACAGTCTCCTTGAATGACTTCACTGGCCACTGGGGATTGGACTTCAAACTGTGAACATATTTCTTGCTTATCCATGTTGACTTCACAGTAGGGTTCTCCCATAGCTGTGTACATGTGTGCTCACCTACATATGTCTTCACTTGCAATGTGTTCTCATGTTGCATTTTTGAAGCATATATCATCCACTCACAATCTGGGTCCCCACAAACTGCCTTCAGCTTCAAAGCCTCATTCCTAATAAACACTACATCCCTATTCTGCAAGATGGAGTACTCTCTGACAGCTGCCCTAAACACCTTACAATCACTAAACAACAGCCCAATCTCAAACTTTGGATCTGCCATGTCAGTTGCAGCATTGAACTCTGGCCAATTCTTATCAACTTCCTCATCAGAATTATACTTGGCATAATCCCTGCACTCAGAATCGTCAGAATCCAATTCAACATCTGTAGGCCAATCAGGAGCAGCCTCATTCCCAGTTTCTTTAGCCCCTGTCCCTTCAGTTTGGTCATCCACCCATTCATCAAAAAAAACATCATCTTCATCTTCATCTTCACTGAAGTTCTTGGGAATCATATAATCTGAGTCCTCACTATCAGAAGCATCATCATCCAAGCCTTCAAAGTTTGCAGCATTTGCCAAACTTCTTCCACTTCTCAACATCATGGAATCCCTTTGAAACTCGGTCCTGTAGCCATCAACCCTTCCTTCCACAACTTTGTCTTTATGGTGAACAGTCTTTGTCCTCCTCAAACTGCCACTTCTTTTTAAACCAAATGCACGCTTCACCCTATGTGACATGTCATCAACCTTGCCTTTGCCTTTATCAGAACAACCTTGACTTGGCTTTTCTTTGCCCTTGTCAGAATTCTCCTCATTATTCACAGTGACATTTTCTTTGCCTTGTTTAGAAGCTTCATCAATCAAGCCATCTTCATTCAAGCCATCTTCATTCAACCCTTCTTCATTCAACTCTTTGCCTTCTCCACATCCTTCTTCATTCAACTCTTCTATTACAACACTTGTTTTTTTCACCTTTTGCACCTGGGATACTCCCCCACCCACTGGAACAATGGCACCACAATTGTCATCAAGCTCTTGAATCACTACCCCACTGTTGGTCCCAAATTCATCATCCAAATTTATAAATATGTTTGAACCCACTTGACTGTAAAACTGCTCTTGAGTGCATGCCAAGACATGTTCTAGGAATATATTTATCACCCTAGTGTCAGGCACAAATACTAGCATGTCTAAGACATCTGTATCTTCACTCAGCTTAACTAGGCCACCATCAAAACTATCACCTTGAATACTGTACCAGTAGTTAATCAAACCTTCGTGCCCTAACTCCTTGACCATGGCATCTATCTCAGTCATTGACATTCTATCTTTATCACAATAATCAAACCAATCCACAGACCCATTCACATAATAGTTACCTCTTATTTCACCATTGTGGTACATTTGAATAGAAAATCCTGCCTCATCCCCTGCAGGTCGAAAACCACACATGAATTTTACCAATTTGACCCAAAACAAAATACATGTACTCCTGTTACAAATACAAATACAAATACACATACAAATACAAATACAAATACAAATACAGATATACAAATGCAGATATACAAACACACAAATACAAACACACATATACAAATGCATGTTTCTATGTCAGTACACACATATACAAAAGGTAAGATTCCCAGTGGTTGTAGGACCACATACAAAAGCCAATGTTTACTTCCGCATACCACCTACCATTCACACGATTCCATCTACCAATTAAATAGACACAGTGATACCGACACCTAACTTGAAACTCACAATCCATTATAAAAGCCAAACTTTCAGTCGACACCAAACTCGAAACTGACTCTATTTGAAACTTTCACTCCAAAACATCATCTGCCAATAACCTTACAACAGTAAGCCATACGTACCATAGAAAGGTTCTCCATATCCTTCCGGACGAAGTCCCCAACTCATATTCTTCAGATCTTTTCGGAAACCTCCGTTTCAGTATGATTTTTGCAGTCTATTTCAAATTTTTGCACTCCAAAACACGAACAAACCCTCAAAACCTCTCCAACCTCTCCTCTATGTCTGTCTCAGTACGAACACAACTCAGAAACTGAGTTGGTTCAATTTTTCCAACTCAGGTAATCGAACTCTTCCTTGGAACGCGTGCCAACTCTTCGTTTCCTTCGATTTTTTTCTTCCGAAATTGCCCATCGTGACGTCGCTTTCTAACAGCTATTTGGTTATGATGTGGGTCCCACGACTGCCACGTCAGCATTTAACGTCTGACTTTGACGGTCAATGTAACGGCTGGTGTAAATTGGTAATATTTCGAAATGTTGGGTACGAAATTGATCAAACTCAAACCTTGAGACCCATTTCGATACTGACACTAAACCTCCAGGGACTAAAGTGAAGTTAATCCAAATTAATTTAAAAAATCAGAAAAATAAACCAAAATTTGCTAAAAACTCCTTACAACATTATCTTTGACTATAAAGTGCCATCCCCAAAAACCCACTGAACCCATTAAGCCCAGCACGTGTTCCAGTCTTTCATCGCCATCAGCATCTTCATCAGCCTCTGAGCTCCGCAAGTACTTGGGCTACACAGCCCTCGTCTTGTTCTTCGCTGCAGCCACCTACTACTCCTTCCCTTTCCCTGAAAACGCCAAGCACAAAAAAGCCCTGATTTTCCGCTATGCTCCTCTGCCCGAGGAGCTCCACACAGTCTCCACTGGAGCGGGGCCCACGAGGTCCAGACCCGGGTTTTCCACCAGCCTGAGACCCTTGAGGTGCTGGAAAAGGTTGTCAAGGATGCCCATGAGAAGAAAACCCGGATTCGGCCTGTCGGGTCCGGGTTGTCGCCGAAGGGATTGGATTGTCCAGGGCTGGAATGGTCAATTTGGCGCTGATGGATAAGGTTTTGGAGGTGGATAAGGAAAAGAAGAGGGTGAGAGTGCAAACTGGGATAAGGGTGCAGGAATTGGTGGATGGGATCAAGGAACATGGCCTTACTCTGCAGAACTTTGCCTCCATTAGGGAGCAGCAGATTGGTGGCATTTTGCAGGTTGGTTTGTTTTTTTGTTAAGTTTGATGTGGGTTTTGGTTTAACTCTTTCCAATTGACTGGCCTTATCACATTTTGATTTTTGCTAATATGATCTTTCTCTTTGCCTCATGTTCATATGCGTGTAGGTTGGTGCACATGGTACTGGTCCAAAATTGCCTCCGATGGATGAACAGGTGATCAGTATGAAGCTGGTCACTCCTGCTAAGGGAACAATAGAAATCTCTAAAGAGAAAGATCCAGAGCTGTTTTATTTAGCCCAGTGTGGCCTTGGTGGCCTTGGAGTGGTTGCTGAAGTCACCATCCAGTGCGTTGAGAGACAGGAGCTTGTAGAGCACACTTCTATTTCAAACATGGAAGAGATCAAGAAAAATCAAAAGTAATTATTTATTCCTTTCATTGTTAGATTTATTGGTTTATCTTTCATTCAGATAGTAAGTACAAAATGCATGAGTGTTGCTTGCAAGTTGCAAATTGCAACAAGTTTTTGGAAAGATGAAAACTATTGAATGTGAGGCAACCATTGTTTGGTTTGGAGCTAGGATTTTACAATGTTTTAAGGGATGGTGAAAACACTTCCATTGAGTGCTGAGATTTGGTGGCTTGTAATGCAAACCCTTCATTGAATTTCATCTAGTGATTTTTTTTTTGAAGAAAAAAGAGAAACTACAATAAAAACCACTCACAAAAAAGGTAAGTTAGAAAAAGCTCAAATTTTGAAAATTTTAGTCTTACTTCACAGCTGCTAACAATACAACATTATAAAAGAGGGATCATTTCAGCTAGTGATAGGAACACTTTCCAGTGAAACAAAAAAATTGTCGATCACTGATGCATCAACATGTACATGTGGTTCTTAAATCTCAGAAGTCATTGATTAATAAGGGTAAGCTCTATGTACTGTTTTTTCTTATTTATAACGAATTCTTCTCTCACTCTGTATGTCCTGTTTTTGCTTATTTTTAACGAATTCTCTCTCTCTCTCTCTCTCTCTCTCTCTCTCTCTCTCTCTCTCTCGTATTTTGACTCACTGTGCGCATATGCACCATTAGTATTATAGCGCGATTTGGAATCAGTAAATGAATGATACATGATCTGTTTGTTTCACAGGAAATTACTATCTGAGAATAAACATGGGAAGTACCTTTATATTCCATATAGCGACACTGTTGTGGTTGTGACGTGTAACCTGTATCAAAATGGAAAGGTCCCCCAAAGTTCAAGCCCAAATATAGCAGCGACGAAGCCATACAGCACGTCTGAGATCTCTACAAGGAATGCCTCTAGAAGTTCAGGTAAAATTGTTTCCTGGTCATGTCAACCATATAATCTAGCAAGAGATTTTCTCCTGTTTGAGCTGAAGGACAATAAGCTGTACAGGCTGAATGTCTCTTATTCCCTTTTATCATTTATCATTTTCTTTATTTGTCATATTCTCTTGGCTTAGAGGACCTGTGCAAGTGCAATAAAGTAAAGGCATCAAAGAACTGCTAGAGCTATGTGGTGAAATGGGAAACAAAAACTTTTTGCAACATGGTCTTAAATGACTGCTCTTTTTCTTTCATTTCTCTGTTTCAATGTTCAGTGGCTTTGATATTCTAGATTTCTTACTGCTGGAAATTGGAACTCTGTTTATATACTGTTAAGACAATACTCATTAGCACTTAATATAGATGCATACGCTTATACTCTTGTAAGCTTGGGCAAGCTTGGTTGGGGTTGGTTTAACCAAGGTCAAGCCAGGTTGTGAAATCCCAACTGGAATGTTGTATGCAGGTTGGTGGGCATGGATTGCAAACTCCTAGAGTTGTCTTTGGTGTTGTGTTAGCATAAAACGGATTACTGGTCCTCCATTGTTCTTCCTCTATTATCTGTTCTTTTTTGCTTCATATACTCAAAAACTCCCATATTGCTATTGTGTTGATATCTGTTCGTTGCAGCTAACCATTTACACATTTTATTTGAAGTGTAGATCCAGTTAAGAATGACGTGGACATAAATGAGCTGTCATTTACAGAGTTGAGAGATAAACTGCATGTTGACAAAGATCATGTTGTAAAAGTTAATCAAGCTGAGGCTGAATTCTGGAGGAAGTCAGAGGGATACAGAGTGGGATGGAGTGATGAAATCCTGGGCTTTGATTGTGGTGGTCAAACAGTGGGTTTCAGAAACTTGTTTTCCAGTTGGAACCCTTTCCAAACCAAGCTTGAAAGACCTTGAATACATAGAAGATGTAAAGCAGCTCATAGAGAAGAACGAGGTACCAGCACCTGCTCCAATAGAGCAGCGCTGGACAGCATGCACTAAGAGCCCCATGAGTCCAGCTTCAAGTACAAAAGACGATGATATATTTTCGTGGGTAATTTCATGAACCAATGTTTCTTCGCATTGTTCTTTATATCTCTTGGGTCAATTCCTTATGCATATCTTGAATTAGAAAGGTGTCAGTGGTATAAAAACGTTAATCACTTGTTGACCATGCATACAAGACAATTTTAGGGTTAAGGTTTTTTTTAATTTTACCTTGATTAAGCATGATAAATGAATTGGTGGTACAAGGCTTCTGGGGTTTAGTGTAAAAGTATGTTCCCTTTACATTGAACATACGGAGGATGTTTGTGCTTATTGCTGGTGTTTCTGGCATAGGTTCTAGCGTGAACATGACATATTTATTAAATAGGTAACACATCTCTACCTGTGTAGCCTGTTAATAAACAGATTTCATCCAGAACCCATTGACCCTTGTAATAAATGGATCTTGTTAATGATATGACCTGATACAACCCACTTGAAATAGGTCACCATTTAACACCTTTATGAGAATTCAACATACTTCACATGTATTTGTTTTTATAGGAACCAAACTTTGTGAGTAAAGTGACAGAAAATACATAGGATGAACGAGAAGTCCACGACAAAAAAAAAAAAAAAAAAAAAACTCCAAAGAATGAAAAAAATGAGGTACTATAGTATCTTGTAATTTTGTACACCTATTTAACTTGTTTAGTATCATGTATCTTACATCCAACCCAACAACAGTTGACAATGTGTAGACGCCCAGGGCATCATGTATCTTAGTACTACTCTGCGAGGCTTTACTTCCACGATGTGGTACAGTACTGTCAACACTATATACAAATTATAAATTCAGAATGGGCACCCAATTTTAATAGGAATTGAATCGCCCAATGGTACTTTTAGATTTTTTCAACTACTAAAAGTAAATACTTAATTTTGCGTTGGACAATTGAGAAAAAATGTTTTTTTTTAAAATTATTTAAATGTGACAAAAAATTCTAAGTGTAGTAACATACAATGATCATATTAGTATTATTTGGGGCCGTATCTTAATTGGATACTCACCCTGGCCAAAATATTACATATCTCTGCTACGTTACATGTATGTGGAATTAGTTAACTCTCTTATCAAATGCTGTTACCAACTACAATGCTCATGTGTAAAATCTGTTTTAAATTTTATATCAGGTTGGTATAATCATGTACCTTCCTACAATGAATGCCCGCCAAAGAAAGGAAATTACAGAAGAGTTTTTCCACTACAGGCGTCTGACCCAAGTACAGTTGTGGGATAAGTATTCCGCTTATGAACACTGGGCAAAGATTGAGGTATTAAATGTCATCTTAGATGATTGTCTTCGTAGAATCTTTCTAAAATGATGTTACCACCATGATATTATGGAATCCTGAAGAGTGAATTTATTGTTTTCAATACCCTCAAACTCTTGCTAAATTTCCAACATCTTAGCAAACTTAATTTTTTACAGGGTTTGCATTCACTTGCAATCTCAACAACAAATTTTTTTCTTAGGCAACACCTATTGTAATGTGTCCAGATTAAAGTTGTTTTGTAGCTGATCATGCTGCCTCTTTGAGGAATTCTACCAATTTATCTTTTGTAAAATGGCTGAATAAAACATGTTATATTATCACTGTTGTGCATTTTATTTAGACATGCGTATCGTGCACAGGTTCCAAAGGACAAAGAAGAGCTTGCCTCTCTCCAGACCAGGCTAAGAAAGGGTTTTCCAGTTGATGCATACAATAAAGCACGAAAGGAGTTGGACCCAAGCAGGATCCTTTCAAATAACAAGCTGGAAAAGCTGTTGCCATTATCGGACACCATTTGAGAATCATCCTTCAGTGGTTAGTTATTGATTAATATGGCTTATCACTAAATTTGAATGCATTTTAGCTCCAATAAAAAAAAAATTCCGTCAAATCTGCCTTGAGCATCTTTAGACCTAAGAATATAACTGTAAATTTAAGAGGAATCATGAGATACGATGTAGTGTATTATTAATTTTATTGATAATGGTAAAAAGGAAAAGCCTTTTGGACACAGCCTTCGATCTCAAATATATTGACTTTGATTCTCAGGCCTCGATGTGCATTGGAAACATCTCTTTCCTGGGGCTTGCTCGATATAAATTGCTTGTTTGAAAAATTGGGAAGTGCCAAAGTACATCTTTTTACCCTGAGTAATAGTGAGCAAATATTGTGTAGAAAATATGTTTAACCCATTCAGAAAAATGGGGTGTATGTCAAATGTTCTTGTTGCGTTGATGTAACTTGTATAATGTACTTACGTATAAGGAGAATAGACAGACGCAGGGAAAAATAAGAAGACTGAGCGGAAAAGGAAAATATGATGGTATATTATTACAATATGTGGATACACAGGGAAAAATAATAAGTCAGCCAACCGCCCCAAGCTAAACAAAGATAAAAGAGTAAGCTAGGAAGCTATTATGGTAGTCGTGCTTATGGTAAATTCAGAAGCATTCCTCACAAAGCCAACAGCAGCATAAGGCTAAGAGGCTGCACCAATAGATATCACAAAAGAAACAAAATGATTAGCATCAATTGACAGGACTAGGGAAAAAAGTAGGCAGTTTTGAATGGTACAAGTATAGGACGAATAGGTTCCACTATGAGGAGATCCATAGTGCTCGGGGATGCAGTAATTTGGGTTTTAGGTATTAAGTCCACTAATTTCTGCAGTGATTCTATTGGATTTTTGCTTGCGAGTTTTTTTTATTTATTATTATTTTTTTAAAATACAATCGATAGGCTAAACTACAAAAGGGAGGGAGTTGCTCACACACACACACACACACACACACACACACTACCAAGGGGTTATAAGGTTAGAACTTGAGACCATTAGTCTGCAAGTCAAGGCTCTTTCCCACTGAGTTAGACCCCATTGATGACTTATGAGTTAGGTTGCAGATCTCCTGCTTTTCTAAAATTTAAGAAATTTTTACAATGATGTTTGAAAGGAAAAAAATTGATGCATAAGATGTCTAACAACTTACCATCCCTCAATAACGCACATGTCTGCTTTCTTTTTTCCCCGAGGGCTAAACTTCTTCCCTATTGGGGGATTCTCAGTTGCAGCTGGGTTTCCTTCTGAAGAAATTGATTTTCCATTATATTATTCATATGATCATTATACAATATATATAAAGTCTGTAGAGAATAATCTACAGTTACAACAAGTCATTATCACAAATATAAATATGGAGTTATGGCCTAATAACAACGTAACTGACAACTGACTATTTCTTATCATTAGTAGGATTAACTATTATAACTGAAATACTATTATAACTCCATAACACTCCCCCGCAAATTGAGCGCGCACAGCATAGCAAGATTTGAATGAAGAAACTGTATGGTGATGGAGATGGCAGTAGCAGTCGTCTGTAGTAGTCTAGTAAGGGGAACAAAAAAGAAGAACTCCAATCTCCAGAGTTGCAATAGCGGCATGAGAGAAACAAAGTAAACATAACGCCCATTGAAAGGCAGCAAGTGAAGGAGAGCATGGGCTCATGGAAGGAAGGAATAAAATGACGGGCTGACATACAAATCAAATATACGTAGGAAAGAACTCTAGGCACCTGAGAAACATAATGCTACCTAGGAATCACCCTCTAGGTAGGATAAAGAGAAATAGACAATGTTGTAAAGAGGAATGAGAAAGAAAAATAATTCAGACAAGTGCATTTTTTTATTTATAAAATAATAAAGATGAGGAATGGAAACAAAAGAAAATTCATCACATGGAAAGCAGAAAGGGATGCGTGCAGAGAGAAAAGAAGGAATATTTGAAGGGAATAAAGGGGTTAAGAGAGAATGCAGCACAATAGTAGAGGATAGAAGGTGAAACCAACCTGGGACATAGAGAAAAGAAAACGAGAGCATGAGTAAGTTTGAATTTCAAGGCACCATAGAAACAATAAGGTA
>NC_034015.1:8269243-8279283 GCF_000346465.2 Prunus persica
CCAAAGCCTGCTTTTAAAAACTGTTGTCAAAAAGCTACTGCTTTTAAAATAATCAGGATATTTTATTTTTACCAAACACCTTAAACTGCTTAACTTTAAAGTGAAGCAGGTTTTTGGCCGAAAAAAAAAAAAAGCAATCCCAAATGGGGCTTAAATCCAAAAGACATGCGGGTTGCTTTTGATTTGGATTCTTTACTTGCTGAAGAGGAGAATAAAAAGCAGTGGAAAAAGCATAAAAAGAGTTGATAAAAGGTGTGAAAACAAGAATTCTCTACACAGGTTTTCAATCAGTGATAATTGTTCACAATTTTAATGCTTATTTATACAGAGAATATATGCTTCCACTATTTTATAAAAGAAATGCATTAAGAACAAGGTGTTGACATATGCTCCTGTGAGCTGCGATATTTTAATTTATCTTTAAAAATTTTAATTTTAATTTTTGAGAGACAACTGGATTTTTTTAATTTTAGATTTTCATTTTCTCATGCAGCTCCAAATTTTTTGTCCACATCAGTATAAAAGTGGGGTTCAAAACGTGCCACGTGGGCATAAAACAGCTGACTTGACAATCAATCAAGGAAAAGACAAACATTCCAATGTTTTAACTTGAGGTTTAGGGTTAATTTTAACAACTATTTTGAAGATTATTGTGATGGAAGTAATACAAGTATGGCTTATTATCACAAAACATCCCTAAGGTTTACGAAACTATCAGATTGCATCCTTAATAATTTTTTTTTGTCACACGTGGTCCTCAAGGATAGTATATGCGATCACAAATGGTCCCTGCCGTTAGGTTCCGTAAAAAAACACCATTAGTTTGCTAATGTGGCATATATATATATATATATATATATATAACAAAACACCCATGAGGTTCACACACTAATCACAAATGGTCCCTACAAATTTTTTTAATTTTTTCATTTAAAATTCATAAAATTTTAGTTTTCTTTTTAAAATTATTTATAAATGAAAAAATCATTTATAGAAGGATTTTAATCTTTAGGACCATTTATGAACCCTAAACCCTAAATTTTTTTATTTTTAAATTATTTTTTAAAAACTCCATTAGTTTGTTGGTGTGACATATAGATGGAGCCCACATCTACAATAATATAGTGTCACATGTATTTAAAATATAATATATATTTTTAAATAATTTAAAATTCATAAAATTTATAAAAAAAACCAAAATTTTATGACTTTTAAATATTAAAAAATTAAAAAATTTCATAGGGACCATTTGTGATAGGTGGGTGAACCTCGGGGATGTTTTGTGATATACATATATGCTACGTCAGCAAACTAACGGAGTTTTTGACAGAATCTAACGGTAGGGACCATTTGTGATCACACACACTAACCTTGAGGACCACGAACGACACAAAAAAAAAAATTAATGATGCAATCTGATAGTTTCGTAAACCTTAGGGACGTTTTGTAATAATAAGCCATACAAGTATATGACCATGAAAGCAAAATAGTTTCTTCTTAGTATCTCAACCATGACCAGAGTTCCTCGTTGAGATTGTGGATTCGTGGACGAGAGGTGAGTAAATCACAAGTATTATATTTATTATAATGTGGATTTGCATAATGTTAATGGCTTATGATTAACATGTTGATGTGGTTTATAAATTGTTTTGTTGATTTAAAATTATATGGACTTTTTTGACAACAGTTCATGGGTAAATGGAACCTGTTTTGATTTTAAATGAATTTTCTTAGTGTTTAGAGAAATGGATGGTATTTTTTGGTGAATGACCATATTATGTTATGATTGTATTGATGGTATTCACGTCCTGTCGTTATTATCATGCGGACGCTATATATTTTCTACTACCCCTCCATGCTTTATTTTCAGTTTACAATGACATTCGCACGATAATAACGTGAGGAGATCTGGATGAAAAAATAATTGTATAATATAACGATGAGAATGTCTTTATTCCCTTGATGGGAAGATTGCTATGCGAGCATGACCGTGGCAAATAATAAAAGTTAATTCTCTCAAACTTAGTGCCTGTTTGGCATTACTTATTTTGGCTAATAAGTGATTTTTTAAAATTTTGGGAAACCCAGCCCGTTTGGTAAACTATGAGAAAATCATGTATTGTTAAAAATTGATGTGAGAGAAAGCTATAAGGGAAAACAGCTAATGAGGTGCTTTCATTTTCTAATTATGAGGGAATAAGTTTCGAAGAGGCGCTAGGTTTTAATGGTTATGCGGGAATTAGTACCAACAACACTTTTAACAAAAAGTTTACCAAACGCTAAATTGCTTTCTCTCATAGCAAATCTGACAGCGATTATTTTCACAGCACATCAATGCCAAACTAGCCCTTAGTCGCACAAAATTGAGTTTGAGAAATTATTTGAATTGTTTTCTAAATCAAAATTATATTTTAAAGCTTCAAATATGGAGAAAATGTCATAATGATTTCGCAGAATTTTGATTTATTTTTATGAGTTTTATAAATTTATTATGAATTTTGGAAGTTTAAACATTGAAAATAACAATAAATTGAAGACAATGACATGTGGCAGCATTTGAGTGGTGTGCCTTCAATTCTTCTTAAATATGTCACTCTCTTGTGCCGCCACATGTTATTTAGGTTTTCTTTTTATATTTTGTTATTATTTTTCTTAAAAAATTCACAAAAATAAACCAAAATTTGCTAAAAACTCCTTATAACATTATCTCTGACTACAAATTGCCAAATCATAGTTTGACTTAAGGGAAATTGAAAAGCAATGATTGGAGGAAGATGGTTAGAGGGAAAAGTTAATACTCTTTAACCTAGTCTCATAGGGTTTCTTCTGTCAATCTCTGGTACGTTTTATTTATATATTTTTTTATTGTTAAACTTAAAAAATTCACAAAAAATTAATTTTGAAAAACTTAAATGTACACAAAAAATTTCTAAAAACTCCTCACAATATTATCTTTAACTACGAAGTGCCAAAAACTCGAAATAATGCACGGTTGAAATTTTTTTTTTGGTCAAACCGTATATGAGGTTTCACCTCCAAAATTTCACACATGCAAGTGGAAGCCCTTGTAAAAGGCAAGGTGTGTTTCCACCCATTGCCATGGCAAAGGGAAAATACTATTTCACTTTTAGTTTTTAGTTTTTATTTTTTTACCTAAACAATTAATTTGGAGAAGATTTTCGGATAAGATTTTGGGTTCCCACGTGTCAGTATTTATTATAAAATTCATATTTCATAATTTGAATGAATTTTTCAGATAAAATTTTCGAATAAGATTCTCGGTTGCCACGTGTCGATATTTATTATTTAAAAAAAATCTCAAATTTCAGATAAGATTTTAGGATCATATTCTCAGGTGCCATGTGTCGATATTTATTATAAAATACAAATATCATATTTCAAATAAGATTTTCACCCTATAAAATCGTGCTACATGTCATCTCTATCTTCTAAATTTCTCTATAAAACCAGAGGCTCATAACATCCTTCTCACACCAGATCTTCTTATCCTTTCATTTCTCAGATTTTAGATTTCATACTCCATTCTCAATGTCAGACATGAGGAGATGCTTGGAGAGGCAAGAGAGAGAAATTAAAGAAAGAAGGCGTATACGAGTTGAAAAAAAAAAAAGGTGCAGCAAGAAGATGATGAACAAGTTGCCATGGCAGTGGGTATGCTCGATCTATCAAGCCAAGGCCGCTAATGTGGTTCACAAGTCGGCTGTGGCCCAAACGTGGATAGACATAGGTATTCTTGGGGTAAGAATCTTTTGGAAGATTACTTTATCCCAAATTATGTGTACTCTAATGTTGATTTTCGAGGGCGATATAGAATGCAACCACATTTGTTCAATAAAGTCATGCATGATGTTTGCAATTACGATGCATACTTTGTTTAGAAGTGTGATGCTGCTGGGGTTTTGGGGCTTCTTCTGGAACAAAAGCTTACAGCTGTTATACGAATGCTTACGTATGGTGCATCTGCTGATCAGGTGGATGAAATTGCTAGGATGGGGAAGTCCACTACTCAAGAGAGCTTGGTCAGATTCTGTGATGCAATCGAAACTCTCTACACCAGGGACTACCTCTGCAAACCTATGCCTAAGGACCTCCAAAAGCTTCTATAAAAAGTTGAAGCTCGAGGTTTTCCAGGCATGATTGGAAGCATCGACTGCATGCACTGTCAATGGAAGAATTGCCTAACTACCTGATAAGGAGATTATGGAAATAGGAAATGGCAAAAAGGTATCATCGTCGAAACCGTTGCTGGATTCGATACATGGGTTTGACATGCCTTCTTCGGAGTTGCCGGATCTCAAAATGACCTGAATTTGCTGGGTCAATGCCCGGTATTCAACGATTTCTTTAGAGGTGAAGCCTCGAATATCACATATGGAATCAACAATATCGTCTACTAGAATGAGTATTATCTAGCAGATGGCGTCCACCCGAGGTGGACCACATTTGTCAAATCAATTCTGCATCACCGATCCGAGAAGGAAAAATTAGTTTCTACCTATCAAGAGGATTACATGAAAGATGTTGAAAGATGTTTCGGTATCCTCCAAGCTCGGTGGGCAATTATTAGGGTGTTGCACGTATGTTTGATGAGGAGGTGCTAAGGAGCATTATGGTGACTTGCATCATCTTCCATAACATGATTGTGAAGGATGAGTATGATTATGATGCTCCAGACGTGTTCAAACTAGATCCCATGAATACGGCCTTGACAAGAATTTATGAAAGGCCTATAGGCCCAAATGGACAACCATTAGAGCATGAACTGTTGGTTAGGGACGGTCGTTTCATGAACCGTATGAATTCATCGATATACGGGAATGCAATCGTCTTATATTCATGAACAACATCAAGTTGACTTGATGGAGCATTTATGGGTGGTGAGAGGCAATGATGGTGAATGGAGTGAAGTGAAGATGCTTTGTTTTTAATTTTGCTTTGTGTTGATGTTTTATTTTTAATTTTGCTTTGGTTGTGGTTTATTTTTAATTATGCTTTGGTTGTGATATTTTTTTTTTCTTGCCTTTTGTTTGATGTATGCAATGTGTTGAATAAAAATGTATTTTATTGAATGATTTATTTATTCACTCAAAGAAGGCAATACAACTAATTAAGAAGTACTACTAATTAAATAAAAGACAAGAATTACAACTACTTTAATACAAAACAAGCAATACAATTAAATAAAAGGCAAGCAAACTAACTTAATGGTTTTGATCATTTAACCAATCGGCATTGCTAGGTCCATCGTCACGGAAAAATCTTTTTCTCATAACATCCATTCGTTCTAGCTTCCAAAATTGTTTTGTTTCAGGGGACATATGGCTTGTATCCATGGTCATGGTTTCCTGATCTTTCTTCTCAATGTCTTGTTTGCTTATATACTCCCTTTCTCTTGCATATTCTTTATTCATTGCCTTCTCCTCCTCATCTTTTTTCATGTCTAACTCAATTCTCATGCTGCCGTTCCTTGCAATTTGCTCCAAAATTTTTGCAGTATCATTGCTGGAATTACTCCCTCTCTTCGCCTGCACCGCCTTTCGACTGATAGGCCTTGACTCCTTTTGGATTGGTGAGTCCTGACTCATCAGGAAATCCAAAGGTGAATCTGATGTCGTTGAATTATGGAGTGACGTCTCGTTTAACACAACGGTCGGACCCGTGGGAATAATTTTGAATCGTTTGCAATTTTTCACCTCATCCCCAACATTGTTGATGGTTGAAAGATTTTCTGCCTTGCCCAATGGCACCGAACCACATTTGTGATTGCATAATCTATTAAAAAAAATTAGAAGTGCAAGACACATTAATAAAATATTGAAAATACAAGAAATATTTAAAAAAAATTGGAAATGCAAGTAACATTACAAAAATATTGGAAATGCAAGAAACATTAATTAAAAAAAAATTAGGACACTAAATTCAATAAAATGGAAATTACAAATAATTTACCTCATTGCCAAGATTTTCGCCACTTCAATGGTTGTCCCTCGCTTTGCCAACGCATCTCTCCATTTCTCCAACTCTTTATTTAAAATTTCCACCTACTAGCCAAGGCCATTTCGTACGAGCCGAACCCAATCTTTCACAAAATTCGGCATGAATGTTTCTCCACATATGACAAAATTTAATCTCATTGCCCATGACCGGACAATGACTAACTTGGACCCAACACTCACACAACATAACATCTTCCATGGTTGTCCACATCCCTCCGGCTTTGATGGAAGATGCCATAAGATGGTGAATAAAAATGAAAATTGAAAGTGAAGAAAATTTTGTGTAGAAAGTGAAAAACAATAGAAGGAGAAGAAAATGTATGAGGATTTGGTGTTGAAAGTGAACAATATTGGTAGGTATTTATAAAAAAAAAACTCCATAATTTTTTGGTAATTTTTTAAAAAGAAATTTGAATTTTTTTTCTTCAGAATTTTTAAGTAAAAAAGAAAAAGAAAAAAAGAACAGCCATTGAATTTGAGGAAAAAAAATGATTGGAGCAACTAGAATGCGCCACGTGGTGTGTTACCGTTGGCGGACATCAGGAAAGTCATTTAATTAATACTTCTCAAATTCATGGAAAACAATGTAAACTTGTTCATTTAATCCTTATTGTAAAACTTTATATTCGAAACCTCCAAAATAAGCCCACTAATATAAAATATGATCATCAAAACCCAAAATCCTTTTCCCGCAACCATACCTTTGCAAAAATACAATATGCCAAGTATTTTCCAAATATCCAATCTCAATTCTGAACTTCATTTCAAATGTTCATACATGTGCAAAGTACTCTCAATGCACATGCTCAAGAAACCTCAACCTGGGAAAATAAATCCACACATATACCCATATACACATACATAAATACATATACATATACACATAAGCACACACATTCACCACACCATCATTAAATACCGAGGAAACAATCTAACCGGGGGATTGTTTGACTAGACCACAGGATAGCAACACATTACCCTATGACTAAGGATGAACAATCCAACCGAGGGACTATTGCTCCATAGCACACAAGCCGGCAACACATCGCATGTGTGACCGAAACAAGTCTTACGAGCGCAAACAATCCCATCAAGAGCTCTACGGCACACCTTGTCAAGGGTGCCTAGGTATCATCACACGCGCTGGTAACACATCGCACGTGTAGGTAACATCCATATCGAACCAGAGGAAGTATATATCATGGTGCAAATCCACAAATCAATATTTCCAAACTATAGCCCATATATATATATAAGTTCCAAAAATCCAATTTTCAAAAATTGTGGCCGAAATCCCCATTCTAAATACCCAAAACCATATATTTTCTAAATAATAATAATCTATGAAATTCCCATATCACATTGTAAAAGCCGAAATCAATCCAATAATATAATTCATAACCGTATTAAACCAAAATAACCAATTTCCAAACAATTCACAATTATGCAAGCAATTCTATAATTGAAAAACAATGCTCATTGAAAACAATGTCCACTCACAACAAGTCCAACACTACTCAACCCTGATAGGGCTCTTCATATGAAGTATGCGAAGAATGAATACCTATTTGAGAGGATAAACGGTCTTAATTAATAAAAGTACCCCACAACAAACTTTAACTCAAAACTCTTATTCCCGGGCCTCAAAGTGTGCTCACAACTTTTAAGAAGTTCCTAGGGCCATTCTAATACTTTCCGAAAGATGAGACGGCTTCGAAAGATGCGGGGTCAACCATATGGTCAAACTTTACATAATGGTCAACCGGGCCTGCAGGGTCCATGACCTTTGATTTCCAACCCGAACGTTCTTATAGGTCCAACAAAGTCTACTAAAGAAGTCCTGAAGGTTTGGTTCGGATGAAGAGGTCGGATCAAAATCAATTGTATGATCGGACGACGATTAGTTCACCAAACCCTAAAAAATTGGTTTGGTGTATCTGGGACTTGGATTATAGATCAAAAAGTTCTTGCACAATCTTAGAGGTATGGGGTTAACATAATTGAAATTGGAATTGATTGAACTGTCCGAAGCTATCAAACCCAAATATCGCATAATAGATGCAATATCTATTCGATAATCAAATGGTAACCAAAAGCTAATCCAAGCATGCCGTCATGCTTAGGACGACATGGGGAGTATTTTAGAACACAAAGTGGCCCACGTGCCGCCACGCGATGCTGGCAGCAGTAGCTGTCTTGAGAAATTTCCCGGGATGGAAAATTCTCAAAACTCCCTACAATATCTATACCAAATAACCATCACACTTAGGGGAGTATTTTAGTCCCTTGGGCCCTGGCCAAAAGGTGGTCGGCACCTGGTGAAACCTAGCCCAAGCCGCTGGCCTCCAATGAGTATAAAAATCGATCCTTAAAACTGAAAAATAAATCCCAAATTATCACACTATTAGCTAGAGCATGTTGAGAGGATGCCAAACCATTCATTGGTCAACAAATTTTGCTACTGGAATCGCCATAACCGGCAGGAAAGACTTGAAAACCTGATCGGTCTATAATTACATATCATTTTGTACCCTCCTAACTTATGATTTCGTTATGCTTTTAAGTTAATCTTTACTTTTAATCTCTTTTGTGTTTGTTTTAGTGTATTAAGCTTTAGGACTCATTTAATGCATTCTGGAGTCATGTTAGCTCAAAATTGTGTCTGCATATCAGTCAACTTCATGGATTGGACTGTATGTGCTCAGAAAGAACCAACTAATCAACCTTACACCATTGGAAAGATGTGGGAGTCTAGTTTCTGGACCATTTTACGGTTTATGATTCCGAGTCTTCTAGAGGAAGTTATGCAAGTTTTGGCAGCTTAAGGTGAAATTCAGCAGCATCTGCGTTACTGTGCCAGCAATGATATTTGAAGACCCTTCTGGTTTTTCCATGAGCTAGGCTATATATGGTTGGAATGATAAGACAAAGAGCTTCAAGACCCATATTTTTTCAGAATTTTATCAATAGAGGAACAAGCCCAAAACAAGCCTACAAGTAGACTACAATGCATTGTCATGCTTGACATATGCATAAGTTAATTGTTTTTGGTGGGAAATTTAGGTAAAGTTGGTGAAGTGGGTGTTGTAGGTAGAGGCAATACTCAAATCAGATTTTTACTTTCCTTAGGCCTCTAAATAGTAAAGTTCTCCAAGCTTACAAACACACCTCAAGGGGGGGAGCTCTCAAACATCTCTCTAGAGCTCCTCTCCCTTCTCTCCCAAAAATTATCTTTGTTTTTCTTTTAAATTCTCAATTGTTGTAACAAAACCCTTTGGTTAGATTTTCCTTTATGTTTTTCTTAGTTGTACTTTATTTTTCATTGTCATGTAATTTCTTATTTTAAGTTTTCAAGTTTGATTAGTTTCCAAGTTTCAATTTAGTTCTTGTTCTTATTCATTATGCTTATCAGTTGATATGCTTGTTTGAATGTTTGATCACCATTTAAACTTGTATGTTAGCTATCTTGGTTGGAATTAAGAGTAGACATCATATGCTTTAATTCGAATTAAACTATGAATTGGAAAAGTATGTATGGACATTCCACAACAGGGATTAGATACATGCTTGGTTGTTTAAAACATTCTTCTATGCTCACTACTACAAAAAAGCAAAAAGACGACGGTAAATCACCGTCGTGTATTTGGTTTTTCAATGGTCGTGGAATCCACCGTCATCTTTTCCCTCATAAACCACGACGCTAAATAACCGTCGTTGTTAAACAATACAACGTCATCAAAAAATACAAAACGACGTCTTTGTACTGCAAAAAGATCTAAAAAAAGCAATCGAGGATGATAATAGACGACCAATTCTCTAAAAAGACCGTCGTTAAAAAGGGAAAATATGACACATATTAAGAGAACAAGGCCGCAAGATAGACATACAACGACGACAATAAAATACGCCGACGTTAAATATAATTTTCACGACATAAAAATATGACGTCTTTAATACATTAGAAGACGACGTTATTGATACCTACTACGTCGCAACATATAAACCACACCGTCGTACAATTAA
>NC_034015.1:8280022-8283789 GCF_000346465.2 Prunus persica
TCGTGAAATAAATTTTCCACTTCGATTTTCTAAAAAGATGACGTGGAAATAGTTGTCAGTGTCATTATTTACGACGTATACATTTATATAGTCGACGTTGTATTTATATGTATTCATTACTCACGACGCACTTAATATATAGACGACGTTGAACGTCTAAACAACGTCGGTTCCAAATAAATGAGAGCCGTATTACAGAACATATAGACGGCGTAGATTATGATGGGAGCCGTATTACAAATAACGTCGTTTAATTGTTATTAGACGGCGGTTATAATGAATTTCCGTCGGAATTAATTTCGTTCCTCTTCGTTTATAAAAGAACTTGCGACGTGGAAAATGTATGATGACGTCGTATTTTTTAACGTTCAGATTACATATCTCGTTTTTTAGACGTCGGTATTATGGGATTGGAGTCGTGTTATTTTGAATTACATGGCGGTTCTTTATCCTTCACCGACGTGATATCCTGAATAATTGCTTCACAATAGCGTCGTGGTTCTTCATTGTTACGTTGCTTTAAGACGTCGGTAAATATGCTGAATAACTGATTCACAATAACGTCGTGTTTTATTTGAACGTAGAAAGTGAAGAAATCACATTACAATATATTACAAAATTAATGTCATACACTGCCAATTACATAAGCATCATTCAATCCATATATCTTCACACCCATCTCGAATATTTTGACCGCCTAACTCACCTACCAGTTCATCAAATGTGTCAACATTTGGCATCCCTCTAGTAAATGGCTCACACTCAATTATCACATCACCTAATACTTCATCACCAATAACATCATTATATTCTCTACTAGGCATTGATAACACTACCGACCAACCACGATGCATCGGGTCGTCAACAAAAAATATTTGTTTGACTTGAGAAGCCAAAACAAATTGGTCATTCCTATGTCCAATTTTACTCAAATCTACAAGGGTAAATCCAAGTTCGTCGACTACAAGACCAGAACTATCTATCCAATCACACCTAAAGACTGGGATTGTAAACTTTTGGTAGTCAAGGTCCCAAATTTCTTGAATGACACTATAGAAACCCATATTTGAGAGAATTGGGTTTTTATCCTTGGCACTAGCAACTTGCATAGTATGTGCAAGTAAATAAACTCCACTATTTTGAGTTGTCCGCACATCATCTTGTGCCTTGATATTGAATTTAATACCTTTAATAAGATAGCTCCTATATAATGGCACTGACATGTTTGGACCAGCTGCTAGCCACCTTAAATTTTCTGATACGCCATGATTGTCTTCCTCAACTTCACTTTGAACCTGCAAATTAATCATATCTTAATTCATCCTAACATATAAATAAGAAGAAAATTAAAAGAGAAATACGTTATTCAACAACATATACCTTGAAGCGTAGCCATTGAATGAAAGTGCTATTGTGCTTATCCTGCAGCCACTTTGTTCTCTTTCTAAATTTTGGATAAGCAGTCTTGATGTGGATCATATGTTGCCTACATGACACGAAAAATTCAAGCATTACGGTCCCAAATATATAAGATAAACATAAGAAATAATTTTAAATGGAAACTTAAAGAATAAAACTCATACGTACTCGATATAAGGTAGGACTTCCTCCGTATTCTCCAAGACATATAGATGTGCTTGATTCAACAGGTCCTGATCAACTACGCTCACTGTGCAACCTGATAATGGCTTTGAAACTCCCATCTTTTGGCTTGAAGGCACTCCAACTGTACTAACATCAGATAAATGCTGAGTACAAAACTCTACCGCTTCTTCAGCTATATACCGCTCAGCAATGCAACCTTCGGGACGAGTACGATTCTGAACATACCCCTTCAGCACTTTCATATATCTTTCAAACGGATACATCCACCTAAAATATACTGGCCCACATAGACGAACTTCTCTGACAAGATGTACTACTAGATGAACCATGATATCAAAGAATGAAGGGGGAAAGTACTTCTCAAGCAAACATAGAGTAACTACTACATCTTCTTCCAACTTATCTAGCTTGGAAACATCAACAGTCTTTGCACATATAGCATTGAAGAAGAAGCACAAACGAGTTATTGCATACCTTGCAGGCTTCTCCAAAACAGAACGAATTGCCACAGGGAGCAATTGTTGCATTAAGGTATGACAATCATGTGATTTAAGGCCAAGAAGTCTTGAATCTTGTACAGATACAAGATTTTTAATATTTGAAGAATAACCTTCAGGGACCTTCATACCATAGAAAGAATTGCAAACCTCTCTCTTCTCTGCTCTTGACAAATTCCAAGGCCCAGGAGGCAAACGAGTACGTCTTTCTCCATACTCGGGTTGCAAATCAGTTTTGACCCCCATGTTCAATAAATCTAATCGAGCAGCAATCCCATCTTTATTTTTTCCAGGGATCTCCAGCAATGTACCAATGATACTATCGCAAACATTCTTCTCAATGTGCATAACATCTAGGGCATGCCTCACAGGAAGGTATTTCCAATACTCGAGATCAAAGAATATTGATTTCTTCTTCCAACAAACTCTGTCACCATTTTCAACCATATGCAGCACTTCTTCTCCGGTTAATGGCTCTGGAGGTATGCCATATTCAGGTTTCCCATTAAAAGCTGCACGTTGCCTCCTATATGGATGATTGATTGGTAACCATTTTCTATGCCCAATGTAACAAATTTTGTGGCCATTTTTCAACCTGTGACTAGGTGTATCATCGCCGCATATTGGACAAGCTTTATATCCTTTAACAACACAACCAGATAAGTTTCCATAGGCGGGGAAATCATTAATTGTCCACATTAATGCAGCTCTGAGTGTAAAGTATTCTCCATTATGTGCATCATACACTCCTCTAATCCCAACCCACAAGGATTTTAAATCATCAATCAAAGGCTCCAAGTAGACGTCTATATCATTTCCGGGTTGTTTAGGACCGGAAATCAATAAGGTTAACATCATGAACTTTCGTTTCATGCACAGCCATGGAGGGAGATTATATGTAACTAAGATAACCGGCCAACAACTATATCTGCTACTTAGAGAACTGTGGGGATTGAATCCATCAGATGAAAGAGCCAATCTCAAGTTTCTCGGCTCATTACCAAACTCAGGCCATTTATCATCAAGAAGTTTCCAAGACGGGGAATCCGCCGGATGAGACATCTGACCGTCAATTGATTTTCTAGCAGCATGCCACCAAGTCAAACTCTTAGCTGTCTCATGTGATTGAAACATCCTTTTAAACCTTGGAATTGGGGGAAAATACCACACCACCTTCGCTGGCACACCCTCTTTCAAGATTGAATCTTTGCCTTCCTTCCACCTTGAGATACCACAAGTAGGACAATTAGTTGAATCCTCATACTCCTTCCTATACAAGATGCAATCATTGGGGCATGCGTGCATTTTCTCATAACTCAGCCCCAATGCACACAAAGTCTTTTTAGCCTCATACATGGAGGTTGGTATTGTATTTCCTTCTGGAAGCAAATCGCCTTGAAGTATCAATAATTCTGTAAAACAGACATCACTCATCCCATGTTTTGCCTTCAAATTATACAACTTCACTAATGCCGATAACTTCGTGTACTTTCTACAACCAGGGTACACTGGTTGATCTCCATCCCCAATCACATTGGCAAACTCATACGGATCCGAACCAAAATCACCAAAATCATTATCATCCATATCAATTTCTTCAGACACAAAACTGTACCTACTATGGCCATCATCTTCTTCAACATTTCTGCTAGCATTAGTAGTTGC
>NC_034015.1:8291370-8331682 GCF_000346465.2 Prunus persica
CACGACGTAAAACAATAAGATACTGTCGTCTATATTAGATACCAACCCTAATTTCTTTTTCTTTATATTTTATCAAATTAGGGAAAAACAAAAACCATTGTTCAGAGAAATCAAACCTGCAATTAAACAAGCAAATAAAAAAAAGACTAAAATTTTAAAAACAACTTTGTCAATTTTCAGACGACGCTAGAACGACTGACGAACCGTCGTGGTCTACATATTTAACCACGTAAATAAGAAGCTACCGTCGTCTTATTTAGTTGAGGTAGTTGTCTTCAAAGTTGGAAACTTTCCCTCTTTGTCTGTATATTTTATCGAACTTGGAAAGAAGTAAAATGATTTTGGCCAGAAAAAAGGTAAAAAGATTTTTCAAACAAAAAACGTATGAGCATGCAAAACAGCAACCAAAATAGTGAAAATGAAAGCTTACCTTTTGCATGCAATGAAAGCAAGAGGAAGACGATCGATGTTTAAATTCAGAGACGACGAAGAAGACGAGAGGAAGACGATGAGATACTCTGAAAGTGCTCTGACAAGGAAAAAAGTCTAAAAGTTTTCTCTGGGAGATTGAAATTTTTAATCGGGTTTGGAAAAAGTGCATGTGTAAGTCAGGTAGACGAAAAGTTGCTTACATATAAAACCATTTCAAAAAAATAATACGGCGGTTACATATAACTACGACGTATAAATTACAAAATACGACAGTACGTTTAACTTCGGACGTGGTAAATAATTACGACAGTAGTGTTGTAGGTACCGTCGTAGTAAACTCAAAATTAAAGTACATAAGTAATAACTCGCGTCATGGTAGATCATTAACACGTCGGTTTTATTAATTTACCGACGTGGATTTCTGTAATATACGTCGATAATACCGACGTTGATTTTACAATTTAAACGGCGGTTTTTTTGTAAGGACCGCCGTTGGTTTTAAAAATTTATTCTATAAATTTGTCGCTTTCATTCATTTTCGGTTTACATTTAAGGTTCCAAGTTCTTCCTCTCTCAGTCTCTCATGTCTCAAAGATAATAATTTGGATGTTTTCTCAAAGAGAAATTGAGCTTACTCGCATCAAATATATGTCCACAAGAAGAAGCTTGTCAACTAGCCTTCTCACTTCCTTGATCAAGCCTGATAGGACACTTAGTGCTTCTGAATACTCCTTGCTTTCCATCAAAAGAGATGCAAGCCTGGCCTCCACTCGCTGTCGAAGGAAAGTTCGCTTCTCAGGGAAATCTGAAGATCAGATGTGCCTGATCCTCTGCTTGATTTTCTTGCCTAAGAAGATCCGTCGGATTTATTGTGATAGCCTCTTCCTTTATCCGTAGAGCTTCAGAAGAAGAAGATGGGTTTCAAGAATGCGATAAAGAATATAAATGGCTTCAGATGGCCTCTAAAGCATGAGCAATTGAATCAGTAGTTTCTGGGAGATATGATGAAGACATTGTCAATGCTTTGAACTACACAAGTCCTGCAGAAAGATATGTTAAAGAAACTGAAACAACGGCGGTTTTCTGTTCTACCGTCGTCTTTTCTCGTCGTCTATATTAAGTTACGATGGCGGTAGATTTATAATTACCGACGTAGATTATTTTGTTAAACGTCGTTAAGTGTACTACAACCGACGTGGATTTTAATTTTAAATTATAAATGGAGTTTTTTTTCCCGTATTCTTTCAGTTTTAGTTTTCAATTCCAAAGCGTGATAAATAGATTTTTCTTTCCCGAGGAAATTTAAAATGAGGGAAATTAATGTTCTAGAATTTGTAAACTAACACGACGCAATATTTGCAAATCTGTGTCATCTGTTAAGATTATGATGTGGAACAGAGTTCCATCTGGTAAGATTTCGTAACCCTTGGGATCTCAGACAAAACTGATTATGTCGGCGGTGTTCTATATAAACCGTCGTGGTTATTTCAATTCTTGTCATTAAGTAGATCTACCGACGTAGGATAAGAAAATCAAAGAAAAAAATTGTTAACAAAAATTCTTATTAAGACGACCGTTAAAATTAAAGGTACGACGTATAAAATGAATAAATACGACGATAAATTTTATTGTACGATTTAAAGATAACGTAGTAGAACTATACGAGAATGACGTCGATATATTTATATTTTCCGTCGTTGTAAATTAATTTAATACGGCGATATTTTGTATTTTAAAGCCGTGGATTTGTTTGTAATTATACGGCGTCTTATACGAAAACCTCGTCGTGTTATTTTATGAGTAAAAACGGCAGTTTTTATTGAAATCGTCGTCTTTACTTTCTACGTCGGTCGATTCATAACTTCTGCCGTTCTTTGTTGGCATTGATTTTACACTGCGGAAATCTGTTTCAAATAGACGTCGGTTGTTTAATTATGTACGTCGTTGTTTTTGAACAGCCATTTGAAACTCCATTTTTTAGTTGTCTAAGGTTGTATTACACGACGGTGTTTTTAGAACCGTCGTCTTTTTATAAACCACGACGGTTTTCACTTAGACCGTCGTTGTTTTCTGGTCGTCTTTTTCACTTTTTGTAGTAGTGGCTAAATGGATTTCTAATCCTTCAGTTAGGTTCGACAACAAGGATCTACTTAGGGGAATTAGGAATACAAGGTTAGGACCAGATACCATGGTTAAATCATACTTTAGCTAGAATCAATTTGAAAATCTGAATTAAACTTGGTAACTTATTTGCTTGCGTTAGTTATTTTCTTTCTTTCTTTATTTCAATCCTTGTACTTTTCACAATCATCATTAATCTAATTGAATCAATCTATCATCAATCCTCGTGGGATCGACCTCGCACTTACATATGCTATACTACCGAACGACTCGTGCACTTGTGAGTATCACAAGTTAAGGAGGCAGCTTAATCTATTTTTGTGCAGCTGATTCGACAACAACAAAACCGCCAAAGCTTAAAGAGCTCACTACGGCTGCAGAAAGGCTGGGCTCTTCGGGACTAGGCTCATGAATGGTTCCCCGGTCCTATCCGAACATTTCCTGACTAGTCTTGTGGTTGGTCGTTGCCGGAGCACCGAGATCACCAACCAAGACTAGCTGGCCTAATTTTCCGAAGGGAGAGAGATGCGAGGAAGATAGAACCACGAGGGGAGAGAGAGGGTGTGCAAATGGAAGAAGAGAAGGAGTTGGGGTATTTCAGGCTTTTTCGAACAATTCCAGTCTTTCCCGATACGTCCTTTTCGTTTTCATACCCTTTCTCTTTCGTTAAGACCCGAAATTGAGTGTGCCTACTGTCTACAGACTCATATCGACGAACTCTAAGTAACGGTGCCGCTCAATTCTCCAAAATCTTTTTCGAACAAAATGTGACTGAAGTGCCCCTACCCCTAAGGGAAAAAATGTAATTGCACAATTAAATAAACTACTTAATTGGGTCGGGGTGTTACATTGTCCTTCTCATAATATTGGATGCGTCAACCTCCCAGTAGTTTCAGAAAAGTTTCAATTGCATCAAGGACATAAAACTCACTTTGGGAAAATTACAAATATCCTCAAGTCACCAGACTCTCCACTATTTCACTCACAAAACATAAATATGTTCTTAAAAGTTGAAATTCCATAAGAAGTTAGATGGGTAGAAATAGATGAAAGATACATTGCCACATTCCAAAGACTAGTATAAGCAATAGATTCTCAAGAAAAATGGTTGACATCAGAAAAGATGCTAACAATCAGAGGTTTAAACTCTATATACACAAATTTATATAGGATTTATTTCACTTATACAAACAATGAATTGAATATGGGATCTATCATACTATGTCACCTACAATTACAATTACCACCACATGCCATGTTGAATAAGAAAAATTCAATGTTCTAACTTGTTCATGTGAGAGAGCAGTATGCTGAAGGGACAAAACTAATTGAGGCGGAGGAAAAAACTAGTTATATATTGTGCCAAAGGGACAAAACTAGTTCTACATGCTATCCACTTCTATATGGAAGTAAAACCAACTTCCCATTATAAGATTACTTTAGCAATCAAGACTTGTGACGAACTCATCCACATATTTACATTATCTATGACTCTAGATAGGTTGGAATCACTTCTAGGGAGAAGCATCTCCCACATGATTTTCCATATAATCACTTTTAGTTATTTTAAGTGAATTTAGGGATGTTCTTCTACATAAAATCACTTAAAACCACTTAAAGTGATTATGAAAAAATGATTCTCCATAGAAGTGATTTTTGGCCTAACCTGAATCACTTCCAAACAAGCTCTAAGAACAAAAAAATAATAATCAAAAGTTTCACAGAAAAGGAATATGAATGCCTTTGCAGAAAAGAAAAAGAAAAGAAAAATGCTTATAAAAAAATGTATTTCATAGCAAAAATGGTTACTATTTTAGCCTGAAGTTGGTCAGTAAAAGTGACAAGTCACTTCTCCACCATATTCCAAGCTACTGGGTAAGAATTGAAGTGGACCCAACCATCTTAGGCACTTAACCTCTAAGCCCATTTTCCTAAAAATTTGTTGAGAAGAATTGAAGTTGGAGGCCACTTACCATATCTAGGATCATTTGATCCAACTGGAAGAATGGTTGTTGATTCTAACCATCCATCTTGGCCGGTATCCACTCCACCTCTTTGATCTCAAAAGCATGATTTAGGGTCTTCATGAAAAAATTCCACTTGCACCATGCTCTAGCACTTTATTAGCCCACAACCACATAGCCTTCTCAAGACACTCTTCGTCCACATGGGCATCGTCTGCCCCTAAATCGATCGAATTTTGGACCGAGATTCCCGTGATGGAAAGAGGCCCAAGATGATCTTTGTAAAATCTTGCTTCCACCGTGTTGGCTAAAGCCATGAAAAATATTGTATACACTACCATCCTTATGCCAAGAACTAATGAAGGAACACATATATTTCCATGGATCCAATCTCAGCTCGAAAAAGCATTGTAGTGAGCCATTGTCTCCACCCCAAAGAAGGTTTGCATCTTGAACTTTTGGCCCACCTTGACTTGGAGTGGGTTGATCCCCTTTATCTCAGTGGGAATTCCTTTATCCGAACATTTCTTCAACTTCCTCATAATTGAAGCTAGAAGGATGTTCACCGTGGGCCCTCGCATTAATTTGAATTTTGCTCACCAGCACCTCCATCAAAATGAGCAAATACTTGTAAGGGCTTAAGGTGGGTAGCTCGATGTTTTTCATTCGGCCTTGACACAATGATTTGAGGTCGAGCCACGTCTACATTTAGAACTTCTCAAGTCACTTAGATTTCCTTTGGTTCGCTCATCTGAAACATTGACTCGACCTTGTCGAAGACATCACCGTAAATGGAATTAGGTTGGCCCGGCTATACTTTCAAAAACAAGAGAAGTGTGACCACCATGGAATCGACCTCATCAAAGTTCCAAAACTTCAACTTGGTCTTACCCACCTTCCAAGCACTTTCTAACTTGGCTAGCCTTTTCATATTCTCATGATCGTTCGGATGCTTCATATTTTATTTTGGGAATTCTTGGAGACACTCACCATCACCATACTTATCGTCCCCATAGAACGCCTCGACCTTTATGCTCGGGATTTTCTTAGGCTTATTTAGCCTCTACTTTGTTCATAGGTTCAAGCCTTTATTCTATCTTTTTGGTATGAAAATCACCATGACTTGGTCCTCCTCTACCTTTGGCTCTTCATATTTCATCTAAGGATCACCCCTAACATCTTCAACTATTTCATGGTCCTCCTCTTCTTTCCTTTCGACCTTGTCTTGTTAACCACCTTGGCCATGACTTGATTTTGCCTACGGTCTGTTGGACTTTTGGCTAAACTGACTTAGCCTTTTCAACCTTTGATACCCTCTAATCCACCACCTTTGTTGGCTGCCTTGACTCTACCTAGGAATTATTTGCCTTGAAAAATTCTGGCAGATGAGCCTCCAACCCCAAGATTGTCTCATATGGGACTGTAACCACAACTGAGCAATTCATCAATTCTTAGTGCATTTTCATCTTTTCAGCCGTTGCTGCTTCTAGTGAGGCCACAACCTCAACCTTGGTTAGTTCCAACTCTTCCATCTGAAGCTTTTCTAAAAGTTTGACCACTCGATTAAGTTGGGTTGGCCTCTCATTTTTCCATCATTATTCCTTTACATAGATCTTGCCATTCGCCTTGCGATAGGTTGAAGTACTAGGATGACTAGTATGATCCAAATGATCTCTGGCCATCTCTTTGGACCATCTTCCATGCCCCATAAATGCCTTTGATTGGCTAATTTTGGCCTTTGCTGGTGTTCGATAATTTGATCACTTTAAAATGTGGTATTGCTATGTTGACCTTTTCCCTTACAACCACGTTTATCATTATTGCAGCACGTTTAGTCGTGTTCCCACCTTTTCTTTCACTAGATAAAGGCCATTATCTCTTAGGATGGTCACCTTAGGTTGTACTATATTTCAAGCCTCCTATTCGTTCATGTTTTGGGTCTCATCTCCTTGGGTGGACTCATTTTCCCCAACCAATTAGAGGTTCTCAATAGGAAATTCAACTTGAGCATTTGACTCCAAGGCTGAATTGTCACTTATTTCCCAATCAATATTGGGGTTGATATCTATATGATTATTTTCCTCTTGTGGCTGAGAATCAGGATAAGGTTGAGATTTTTCCACTCGGCTAGTTGGCCAAGTCGCAAGGAGATTCATCGGCTGATAGGAATAGTTCCATTAATATTGATCTCTCATGTAGTGTATGTCATTGAGCATGCCAAAATATGTTTTTCCTCTTTTCAGCCAATGTGGCTTATGGAAGGAAGTTTTGGTCCTTTTTTTTGGATACGTAGGCGTGTCGGATCTATACCATCACTATATGGGTTATGGAATAATTTCCCATCGCTAACTACCCTATCAACTTGATCATTTATAGTAAAGTTGTAAAAGCCAACATACGCACCCATTATAACAACCCTCAACAGGTTTTGTGCAATCTGATCTTAAATACGACCTATAAATTGTTAGGCAAATTGCATTTTTCCTGGAAAAATGGTAGTAATATTAATAAATTCCAACATGGAGGGAAAAGAAATATAATAAAAATAAAAATAAAATGTATAATATTCAACGAAGAATGCGAGAGAACGCATAACATAATACTTATAAGAAAGGAACCAGAAAAACGAACTTGAAGAAACTGAGTAGAGCGGTGAGAGAGATAGTGCTCAAGTGAACCAAGAGATGAGCGGCGGCAGAAATAAGACTGAAGCCGTGGTAAAAAGGTGAGAACAACACCTTATATTTACAACCCCTTATCTTGGGTGTGGCTGGTTGGGCCCTGATACTGAAACCTAAAGCCCATCTCCAGCAAATAACAGAGGACCAGACTACCACCCATCATCTTGGATTGCAATGTCCCACTTTTATTACGCTCATCCTCATCTCGGGCCAGACTGATTGGATTATAACACCCCTTGTAATGAAACATAAATGAATATTTTATAATAGGATTTGTAATTATACCCGGGCCATTTGAATTGTAGCTGTTGTTGTAAAATGTCACCTTAAACAAAGAAAAACTGAAGCAATGCGTGCCATATATAGCTCAATTTCCTTTTTTTCTATTCAAAATACTACATGTGCACATTGCTTCAATTACTTTTTTAAGAGTGACAATTTGCAGTAAAATGTCAAATTTAGGTGATATTTGTACAAAAAATTTCTTTTAGAAATGACTGAACACAAATAGATCTTTTGAGTTTGAGATGTGAAATGGGTCCTCCCATCAACGGAGGGAATACGTTGTAGAAAATCATTGTTTATTAAAAGTGCTCCAATGGAACTTGTAATGTAAATCATTAGTGGCACATGACTAATAAGTTCCATAATTTTGATTGAATTAGTTGAATTATTGACTTTACTCTTGGTAATTTTCGATGTTTTAGGTGCATATGTCAAGTCAAGTAAGTCATGGATATCACAAATAGGTTATGGTTATATCTCGGTGGGAATTCGTTTATTCGAACCTTTCTTCAACTTCTTCATAATCGAAGCTAGAAGGATGTTCACCGTAGCCCTCGTATCAATTTCAGCTTTGCTCACCATCACCCCATTAAAAAGAGAACATATATGTAAGGGCTTAAGGTGGATAGCCATTTTCTTGGCAGCATCTCATAAAACACATTTTCTCGACCTATTTCATCAGCCTTGACACAATTATTTGAGGTCGAGCCACCTCTACATTTAGAATTTCTCAAGTTACTTAGATTTCTTTTGGTTCGCTCATCTAAACCATTGACTCAACCGCTTCGAAGACATCACCGTCAATGGAATTAGGTTAGCCCGGCTAAGCTTTGAAAAACGACGGAAGTGTGACCACCATGGCATCAACCTCGTCAATGTCCCTAAACTTCAACTTGGTCTTACCCACCTTCCAAGCACTTTCTAACTTGGCTAGCCTTTTCATATTCTCATGATCGTTCGGATGCTCCATAATTTCTTTTAGGAATTCTTCGAGGCACTCGCCATCACCATACTCATCATTCCCATAGAGCACCTCATCCTCAACTGTGGTCTGCTTGAGATTTTCTTAGGCTTATTTAGCCTCTAATTTGGTCGTAGGTTCAAGCCCTTATTCTATCTCGTTGGTATTAAAATCACCATGAATTGGCATTTCTCTACCTTTTGCTCTTCATATTTCGTATAAGGATCACCCCTAACATATTCGACCATTTCTTGGTCCTCATTTTCTTTCCTTTCTACATCCATTACTGGTTAACCACCTTTGCCATGACTCGATTTTGGCTAGGGGCGTTAAGACCTTTGGCTAAATAGACCTAGCCTTTTCAACTTTTGGTGGTCTCTCATCCACCACCTTTGTTGGTTGCCTGGACTCGACCTAGGAATTATTTGCCTTGAAAGCTTCAGTTAGATGAGCCTCCAACTCCAAGATTGGCTCTTTTGGTACCGTTACCATCATTCATCTATTCTCGGTGCATTTTCATCTTTTGCAGTTGTTGCTGCTTCTAGAGAGGCCACAACCTCAGCCTTGGTTAATTCCAATTCTTTCATCTAAAACTTCTCTCGAAGTTTCGACCACTCTCTTGCTAGGTTGACATTTTCTCTTACAACCATGTCTATCAATATTGTTGTACGTTGGGTCGTGCTTCGACCTTTTCTTTCACTAGATTGAGGCCATTATCTCTTAGGATGGTTGCCTGTGGTTGTACCATATTTCAATCATCCTCTTCAATCACCTTTTGGGTCTCATCTCCTTAGGTGGACTCATTTTCGTCACCCAATGAGAAGTTCTCAATCGGAAATTCAACCTGAGAATTTGACTCTAAGGTTGAATTCTCACATATTTCTCAATCAAGATTGGATTGAGATTCATACAATGATTTATACTAGATTGGATTGGATTGAGATTGTCTGATAATCACGATAAGGTTGATGTAAGGTTTTTATTTGGACCTTTATTGTATTTTGGCTCTTCTCTTAAACTAACAAAATCATTGTAATATTAATTAGATTCTAGGTTAGAATTAGTGTGGGTTGAAGGGCTTCCAAGTGTCCTCGTTGCAGTTCAAAAGGTAAAATCATTTGCATTGTTCACATGGATTAATACCATTAATACATTCTATGGAATTATTAATCTACTCTGTGTCACCTCTGTGTTAGTATTTTATTCCTTCGTCAATCTTTTATTTCTCCACTTATTTTTGTCTGACCAAGCATGAGATTTTTATAGTATTTAAAAACTTTTTTCCTTAAAACTTTCACATTTGTTTAAAATAGCCATATCCTAAAAGACTTTGTCTGATTGACTAAGTTAAACAAATATTTGTTAATATCTTTGAGCCATGGGCTATTTGTAACTTTGTCATTCCCCATCTCTAGGGGTGGGCACGGTTCGGTTTGGACCGATTTTTGCCTCAAATTAGAACCGATCCGATACTATTCATCCGGTTTGGTTCGGTTCGGTTTTAATAAAAAAAATTTCAAAAACTGTCCGGTTCGGTTTGAACCGGTTTCGGTCCGGTTTCAATTCCGGTTCGGTTTTGAACCGGATTATAAAAATTATTTTTTTAAATTGTTTTTTAATACAATTCTCAACTGAAATATTATTTTTTTACTTGAAAATTAACAAATTATTTAATTTCATATAAAAAATAAATATTAAAGTGAGAAAAGAGAGATATTTTGACATTGAACTTGGATAAATATTAGGTTTTTTTTTAGTGAAATTAAAAATATAGCATTAAATATAAATATATTTTGAAATTATATATTTTTTTAGTTTCACCGGTTCAGTTCGGCCCGGTTCGGTTTTTAAAGACATGGAACCGAATCCGGAACCGGTCCAAACCGGTCCGGTTCGATTTTTGACCTTTTGGTCAACTCGGTTTTTTTCCGGTTTGGTTCGGTGTGGTTCGGCTCGGATTTTCGGTTCGCCGGTTTGAGTGCCCACCCCTACCCATCTCTATTCTTTTTTGACAAATCACCGAATGTGGTTTTGATTCAAAGACTCTTCTATACATATATTATAATATTTTGGCCTAATATCACAAAACGTCATTAAGGTTTACGAAACTATCAGATTACATCCTTAATGTTGTTTTTGTTCAGTCGTGGTCCTCAAGCTGTGATCACAAATGGTCCATGTCGTTAGGTTCAATCAAAAACTCAGTTAGTTAGCTGACCTGGCTTATATATATATATCACAAAACATCCCTAAGGTTCACGCACCTATCACAAATGGTCTCTGCGATATTTTTTCGTTTTTTCATTTAAAATTCATAAAATTTTGGTTTTCTTTTTAAAAAAATATATATTTATTTTAAATACTTGTGACACTATATTTTTGAAGATGTGGGCTCCACATATATGCCACATCAACAAACTAATGAAGTTTTTTTAAAAATAATTTAAAAATAATAAAATTTAAAAATGAAAAAACCATTTATAGAAGATTTTAACCTTGAGGACCATTTATGAACCCTAAACCCTTGGTTTTTTCATTTTTAAGTTTTATGAATTTTAAATAATTTTTTAAAAACTCCATTAGTTTGTTGATGTGACATATGTGGAGCCCACATCTCCAATAATAGAGTGTCACGCGTATTTAAAATACAATATATATTTTTAAATAATTTAAAATTCATAAAATTTAAAAAAGAAAACCAAAATTTTATGAATTTTAAATTAAAAAATTTTCGTAAGGACCATTTGTGGTAGGTGCGTGAACCTCAAGGATGTTTTGTGATATATATATATATGCCACGTCAGCAAACTAACAAAGTTTTTTACGGAACCTAATGGCCGAAACCATTTGTGATCACAAATACTAACCTTAAGGACCACGACTGACTAAAAAAAATATTATGGATGCAATCTAATAGTTTCGTAAACCTTAGGGACGTTTTGTGATATTAGGCCTAATATTTTTAACCATGTTGTTGTCTGCCAACCTTCTATTCTTTCTTTTGGTTAAACTATTTCAAACAACATGTGTGCTATTCTTAATAACCCATTTGTTTCCTCCAAAGCATCTTATCCTTCTTTCTTTTCTTTTTTGCTTTGCTAGAGACATGGGCTATTGGTTTTATGGCTTATTTTATTTCATCTTTATTAAAAGCATGTAAGAAAACATTCTCCACTTATTTTTTCAAAAGCATGCAACTTCTTAATTCCAACCCATCAAAACAATATTGGCTTATTTTATTCCATCTTTCTAAAAGCCTTAGTGTTGTGTCAGTGCATTTGGTTCCTAAAAGAAATTAAAAACTCATTTCTTTTCCTTTGTGTTTCTTGTGGCCCGTCTTTCAAAACATTGGGATGTTGTCTTGAAAACAAAATGTTTCAAAGAATCTATATATTCTTAATTGGCTGGCGTTTTTCAAAGGAACTCATTTCATTTTTTAGAAAACTTTTATGCATCTCACTTTCTACTTGCCCAACAGAATCGTGTCAAAGGTTTTTGAAAAAACTTCTTATGTGCCTCTGAGCATTCAAGAACTCATTTACTGGTTCAGCCACTCTTGAACACTTGAGGGCTATGTGGATGATTGCATACACATAAATACTTCCCCAAGTTGATTTATACTCTTTACAACTAAATGTTTTTTATTGCTTGAGTTCGTTATTACTTGTTCAACTAGTATATGTTACTTGTGAGCATATGATTGATTGTATACATGTAGCTTTCTCCAAGTAAACATTTACAAGATTTCAGCTGAACATTTGTTTTGTTTCATTGTTGTTGTTGTGATTTAAACTACATGCTTCAAGCTCACTACTTCTAGTTTAATCATCACAACACTTAGGTTTCATTTGTCTAGCTCAATCTTACTTTGTGATTGACATAGATGAATCAGTGAAACCACAACTCACTTCATACATCAAACTACATGCAACTTGAGCTTGATCTCTTAATAGGATTTGCTGCTAAGAGATAAAGAAAAGGTGCTTGCTGAAAGGTTGGATTGTAGCTACCTATATGTGATAGATGAGCTAAGTCTTCTTTCGTTTTTCTTGTATTTCTTAATTGAGTAGATTGGATCTCTCCTAGCTTGGTGCCCCCAGTTTTTCCCCTTGTTGGGTTTTTTGGGTCAACAATTCTCGTGTGTTATTTACATTCCATTGTTACAAGTTTTAATTTATTAACCACAAAATGGTTTGTATTTATGCTTGTGTGCCTTTAAAGAACTTAATTTTTAAAAAGGTAGGTTATTGTCCTATAGCATACTTCACCCCACCCTCTGTAGGCTTCTAGAGCTTAGGGCCTAGTTTTATAGTTGAGATTTTTCCCCTAGGCTAGTTGGCCAAGTCACAAGGAGATTCATCGGCTGATAGGAATAGTTTCATTGATATTGATCCCTCATATAGTGTGTTCCACCGAGCGTGTCAAAATATGTTTTTCTCTTTTCAGCCAATATATGACTTATGGAAGGAAATTTTGGTCCTTTTTTTGGATGCGTAGGCTTATTAGATCTATACTATCACCATCTGGATTTTGGAATAATTTCCCATTGTGGGCTACCCTATCATCTTGATCATTTATAGTAAAGTTGTAAAAGCCAAAAGACGCACCCATTACAACAACCCTTAACGGGTTTTGTGCAATATGATCTTGAATACGACCTATAAATTGTTGGGCAAATTGCATTTTTCCTGGTAAAAAGGTAGTACCATTCATAAATTCCAACATGGAGGGAAAATTTTAAAAATGACGAAAATAAAGCATGATATTCAAAGAGGAGGGGAAGTTTGCTCACCTTTGTATTGAGCTAGAATTGACCAAGCCACTTGATGCTTTTGTCCAAATCAATCAAACCTGGTATAATACTGAATACAAACACTTGCATGATATTTCTTACTTTTCTGGTTGTTATGGGCACAAGAAAGAGAACTATGAGATAAAAGTTCATGATCTTGCTTAGATGGCTCCAAGTGATGTAGCTGGTGCTAACACAGATGGTGCAAACGGGGTTATGAAAGGGTTGAAGGGGCCTTGGATGAATGTGCAAGCTCGAAGAAAATCCAAGTTTATTGCTAATGAAAATGGTAACAAGGGTTCTAGAAGTAAGAGCCAATGGTCTAAGTTTGAAGCTTTGCAAAAAATGAGGGAGACTCTTGGTTTGGAGGAAGGCTTGGATTGTGGAAGTAGTGCTCTGTTAATGTTCAGTCTGGCTCATATAGGAGGGATATTAATAGGAGCAAGAAATTTTAGACTAAACGCCTTAAAAGAGAGTTAAGTTACTCTTTTAGGGCGTGCAATTTATGCCCTAAAAAGTGTTTTACGGCATACTATGCACACCGTAAATTCTGTTGGGCCTTTCACAGCGTGCTTTATGTGCCTTGAATGATATAAACTTTTTACGGCTGGGCCAATCATGGCACGCCTCTGTGTGCCGTAAATAATAATTTAAACTCCAGACTTTTAAACTCCATTCAAATTTGAATGTGGTCAATCATGACTTTGAAAGACTTGGCAAAAGTTTGGGTGTATTAAAAAACTCATTGATTTTAAAGGAAATACAAAAAGTGGTGGATTTCGTTTGATTTTAGACTAATAGTAAGCCATGACAAATCTTTGCTTCCCCCCAAAGATTTTGATAGATATATTATTTTTATTGTCTAGATATGATTTCACCTCCTCCACTACCACCATCTTGTCATGGCTATCACAACCGCCGCCGCTACCTCCACCACCCATGCCACCGCCACCGCCACCCCTACTACCAACCCTACCGTCATTGCCATCCCCACCACTATTGCCACCACCACCATCGTCGCTGCCACCTCCACAACCACGACCACCACCCTTAACATCATGACCACCACTGCAACTACCACCAACGTCGCCGCCCCCAGCGCCCCACCACCACCACCACCACTACCACTATTGCCACCAACATTTTTTTTTATTCTTATATAATTGCATTATTGGTGTCACAAATTTTTTATTTTTTTCAGTACTATAAACTCCATTAAAATCAATAATAAAAGTCTAACAAACTCAACTAAAATATATGCATGAATTCAGTCAAAATCTATGTACAGTTTGTGAAATTTAGTCAAACTCAATTAAATTCAATTAAACTCCATCAACTTTATAACTCATTTAAAATCTTAATTGAATACACCCCGTAAGAGTGTTTCTTTCGACATAAAAGAACACAAAAAATTTCCAATGTTTAACACATTTTTTTTTTTAATAGTTCAATGCCTCTCTCTCTCTCTCTCTCTCTCTCTCTCTCTCTCTCTCTCTCTCTCTCTCTCCTTTTTTGTTTTTGTTTTTGCAAACAGGATTTTAGTGAAAGCATGTGTTTGAGCATGGTCGGAATGGCCGAGTCAGACCCAAGATCCGACAATTAAATTAATAAAGGGGCCTAAGTTATGCTTGAGCGGTCCCAAAATACCTTTGGGCCCTAAGCTTCAAATGTCCCTAATTAGTAAAGGTTGGCTACAAGCCCAAAATCATAAATGCGGTCAAATACCTAAATCTTTCCGAACACATGAAATGCGGCCGATCTTATGAAATGTGGCCGAACATGTAAAATTGGTGGAGCATATGAAAATAGCCGATCGCCTAAAATGACCAAGCACATAGCAGAACCTTTAGATACAACTGAATGCATAAAATAAGTCGAGGCTTAAATGAGGAGAGATAATCCGTTTAAGGATTTTCACACATGTTACAATGCACATATATAAGGGATTATGCTAACATGATGGGTCAACTGAAGTTATTATGGAAGAGCTCAAGATGGAATGAAAATCAAATCAACATTATTATTTAGATTAAACCACAAGCATGAATCAAGGGGATTGAATGCATTTTGGGTCAACCAAGACAATTTAAGCAATCAACTAGAATTAATTATATTTATCAACAAGGAAATTATGACTTATTTGAATGCTAATTGAGATGCACCAAAACCCTTATACATACCAAGTTTTTAGAAGAGAGAAAGATCCCCGACACAACACACAACTTGTCATTTTACATTCGTTTCATATTTTACCCTAGGAGTAATGCAATGTAACTCATAGTCTAGTTCTTATTTTTCCACCTTAGTTCCCGTAGATTTTAATTATGCCTTTATATTCTTGTTCTTGTTTTTCAATTTCATTTCAATTCAAGTCTTAGTTTACCATTCATCGCTCTTATTAATTTAGTTTACTTTTCGTACTTTAATTTATGTCCTCACATTTTAATTATTTACTTTATGTAATTTACATTACATATTTGTCTTTAAATTATTTAATTTATGCACTTTACTTTCCGCACTTTATGTACTCGTCTGGAATGTTGCATGATTATATACAAAACAATGTTATGTACTCTTTCTTTATCTTCGACAAGATAATTTTGTCATGCTTAAGTTTCTAGAGAAATGTTAATGCCTAATTGGCAGATTCACTTTTTGTTGTTCTTATTAGTTCTTTTTCTTTTGACAAACAAAAGAATGAAGGAAAACGATAGTCATCTTCCCGAGAAAGCTTCTCACACTTCCACAAATTTTTTTTAAAGATAATATTGATCATCTATGGATGGTGGAAATTAATTAGTTGCAGAGAAGTGCAGGAAGTTTTGGGGATTGCCAATGATGCAATGATTTCAAAAGACAATATCTATTAAGAACGTTTCCATATCTCGGAAAATTGAAACCTTCCTTGCATGTTAAACATACAATTTGAGCCCTATATCTGCATCATACAAATGTTCTTCATTTTGGTATCATCTGAATATGCATGGGGGATTTTTTATTACATAATAATGGTTAACGGCTGCTTGCTGCGTATCTGGAGGCTCACAAAACCAAGAATATTAGGACTTCAACAAGAAACCATAATCAGCCTAAGAGATATACATTTACCTGGAGGCTAACAAAGCCAAGAATATAGTTCATCAGCTAGAGTCAAATCAGCAATAAGAAACTGAGAGATATCCGATTTCGGCAAGGGAACATTCATCATTATAAAATATAAAAATTCATTGTATTTAAATGTATTTTTGTTATCTGAATTATGTATACGTCTCGACACCGAAATCTTGAATTCAGATACCTTGCATAAAATGGTATAATCAAGCAGGAAGCTAATTAACTGATGAGTTGGTTGATGATCCTCACGAATAAATGCATTTATCAATGAAATTGAGATCAAAGGACGTCCAGAATGCTTTATACTAAACACCACTTGTGCCTGAAGAAATCATGAAACCTTCAAAGATCCATAAAGCAAATTTTAAAATGGATTAATGCATGTTTGCTCTTCTTTATTGCACTTACCAAATTGATTGGCATAGATTACTGAATCAATTAAATTAAGGAAACCCTCTTTATTATAGTTTTTTCCTTTAGTTCGAAGCTGTATGTGAAGGAAAAAAAAAATTGAAAAAAGAATCATATACATGCAGGAGATTAGAGAGAGTAGAGTAGCTAATTAATTAAGAGATCTACATCTACAATAGACCACTGACCACCATACATACCCCGTCGGCCTGGACAAAAAAAAAAGTACATTTAAAAAAACTAGGGTTTTATCTGTAAGCTTGTGGAAGCGTTCTGGATAATATATAATAGGGCCCGATAAGGTACACTACTGGGAGACACACACAAAAAACAACCCAATAGTTTCTAGTCTGTAGGGTGCTGTCTGTCACACTCAATTGTTGCATTCATGCAAGACAACCACTCAATTTGTCCATAGCCTAGAGTTCTCGTACGTCCCTTTGAAAAAATAATTAGCCAAAATTACAGCCAATGAAGACTTTCTTCAGACAGATTATTGCACTTGTATGAAAAGTAATAAGAAAATGGGGGAAGAGACAGCTCATTTCCCTATAATTCCCTGTGTGAAAGTACCCATGGTCCAAACAAAGCCTTACACATTAAAATTGGAGCAAGATATCCCTACCATAAGATACCCATAGCCTTATTCTAATCAGGATTTAAGTTGAAAATTCCCATAAAAAGAAGTTAAAAATTATTATGTCAATCATTAAATCAGATATGAACATTTTTTTATATCTGGGATTTAAGAAAATAATATAAAATAATGTGAATATAAATATGTATAGAGGGATGATGAGAGGTGGGTGGGGGACAAGAAAATATAAGGACCATAATAAATACGCGATGAAATTAGATAGATCAATAAATACAAAGGAGATGACAGGCCAAAGGGGTTGAAAAGATTGACCTGCGTCTCTTCCCAATCTCCCTCCAATCTCCATCGATCCATCATGCATTAGCAAAAATCTCACCTTCTCCATTTGTGTCATCAACATTCAACCCCATGGCTCCAATTTCATACGACCAGCGATCGACGAAAGCCTACAAGAAAATATCAGAAGCAACCACAGAGAAGCAGAGAAAAAACAAAGAAACAAAAACAGATGATCCAGTAATCTCCATAGATATAAGATTTCATGAAATTTTTTATGATCTTTTTTTCTGCTTCATGACCATCCAAGTGGATGCATCTATTTAGAAAAAAGAAGATATATAAATAATAATATTATAACTGATCGTGAAGAGTCTTAGCAAAATAATATAATAAAATAGCTAGTAGTCATGAGAGTGGTGATACATTGTTGCTGGGTCACAGCCACCTTGTGCCCTATGGCTACTATGGCTCCCATGATGATCATGATCTTGATGATCATGACCGTCCATATTTCTAGACCCCATTTGAGTTGCTCCAAGATTGAGATACACCAATCTAGAATCCAAGTTTAGGTTGCCAATGTTGCCGCTGTTGCTGCCACTACTATGGTGATCGTCGTTGATAGGAGGGTAAATCGCGGTCGAATTCGAAGAATTGGGAGCGTTGTTTGCATTGTTGTTGCCTTCTTCGCGGGAAAGAACAAGAGCAGCCGATTGAACAAGCTCCAGGCAGAGCCTGAGCTTGTTTGGTTCAATGTGGGTAAGTCCCGGAACAGCCCCTTTGAAGAGAAAATCTGAAGTTAGGGTTCTTAGTACGTCGAGGGGAGTAACCCCGTCGACGGTCCGGACATTTGGGTCGGCGTGGTGGTCGAGCAGGACGGCCACCATGTCAGGCGACACCATTTCGGATGCAATGTGAAGTGGGGTTTTGCCAGCTGGCCCTGCCGGGTAGTTAACATCTGCTGCTCCAAGTTCTAGTAATGCTTTGACAACCTCTCGGCTACAATTTTCGACCGCATAGTGTAATGCCAATGCCTCGTCGAGATTTAGGCCTTCGCCCATTACCATGAGCTTGACTAGTTCGACATCCGATGAGTCCAATGCCCGCCTCATCCTGCGGATTTTCTGGTCCTCGAGATCGGCTGCTGCCCCGAGGTCGTGGTGGTGATGGTGGTGGTGGTGATGAGGCATCATTGAGCGGCGGGCGAGGGAGGATTTGAGACGAAGCTCTTCGATTTTGGCCACGACATCGATGGGGAGGTGCTTGGCCAGGACTTCCGGTGGGAGGCCCGATTTGGCAACAAGGTGAGAGCAAGTTGTCCAGAGTTGATGCATGTCTTGTTTTCTTGAAGCTAAGAGGACTTTCATCACATCATCAATTGAGGCCTTTTCCACCATGCTTGCCAATTGCTTCTGTGAGGACATAAGAAGAAAAAAAAAAAAAAAGGACATGTATAGATGAGAAGTGTAGTTGGAATTCCATTAGTGAGATGGAGGCACTTTTGGGATGTTTTTGTTTATTAATAATAAGATTTGTATTGATAAAAGTGATGGGATGTTTTTGTGCTAAAATTATGTGTGGGGGAGCTATAGGAGTCCTTTTCTTGAATTTTGTATTCCTTTCCAGTTAAACCAAATAAGATTTGTGGTGTTTTACTGTGGAAGACAAGACTGGATATCAAGATCTAAATTTAGAAAGTCAGGGATGTGCAATTAAAAGATAGAAAGAAAAAAAGACCAAATTCAAGAAACTTGCGAAGTGGTACATGAAATCAAGGAAAACATGTATTCTTTCCTTTACTAAGGAAGTTCAATACAACCTTCACTAAGGAGGAGGAGGAAGAAGAAGAAGAAGAAGAAAATGAGGAGGAGGGGAGGAGGCAGCCCTCTGAGGTATAAATATAATTAAGCACACCATAAAAGGGATTATTGCAACTACTGTGGTTAATCAAAATAAAATAATTAGACAATGCTACTCCTAAAAAGAGGAAATAAAAAGAGATATCGGGAGGGAAAATAGTTTGAGATTGGACAGAAAAACATCCCAAGTTCATCATAAACACCAATAGTTTGGAGAACAAAGAACAAATGAAGTGATGAAAGAGAGAGAAAAAAACAACCCAGTATCAACAAAAGAAAGAGAAACACCAAATCAAAAGCAAGGAATTGTAGAAATTCCCAAAACCCACAAAACATAAGACAGAACAACACACACAAAAACCAAGAAAGAGAGCAGAGAAAGAGAGAGAGAGTGATTAGACACACACAAAACACACAGTACCTGAGTGAGCAATGCAAGTTGTTCAACACCAAAGGATCTAGCGGCAGCAAGAGTGTCAAGAGCAAGATCAACGGCGGAGGTGCAATGCGTGTGCCAGCACCCTCTCTCTCCACAATTAGGCCTTGGCTCATGTTTCTGAGGCACTATCGAGACTTGTCCACTGTACAAGAACTGCAACAGCAACAAGAACACCTCGTACCCCACCGAGTTCACCGGTATCACCTGCTGCTGCTGCTGAGAATTGCCCCCGCGGTGCAACGAGGACGACGTGCCACCAGGGCTCATCCTCGACCCGGATATCGGGTCGAGCCCCGAAGGCGGGTCCGGCCCACAAAAGAATTTGCGGAAGAAGAGGCTCCGGGCAGCTAGGATGCACCTGTGGGCATGGACTAGACGACCCTCCACGCTGAAGGTGACGTCACTGAAGGCTTGGCCATTGATGAGCAGATTTAGGTAGTCTAGGGACAGAGATCTTAGAGACTCTTCAAGGCTGCTCATGATGCTTTCGTTCTGGATATGGTGGTAAGAGCAATTTTTTAGGGTTGGGAGACAGAGATAGAAATTGAGAGCTGGAGAGAGGAGCTAAAACAGTAATGGGTTCATGTTTGTTTTCTGTAATTCTTACTTTTTGGGGGGATTGATTGGTTTAGCTGTTGAAGGATGAAGAAGAAGAAGAGGAAGTCTCTCCACTGTTATTGTTTTTTGACAGATTCTTTTGTCTCAATGGAGTGATATTGTGTTTGTGTGTGTGTTGGTAGATATTTTGTGAGAGAGAGAGAGAGAGAGAGAGAGAGAGAGAGAGAGAGCAAATTGGGTGGCTGTTCTGGGCGGCTGAGGTATTTAAAAAAAGAAATCTAAAAAGAAATAAAATAATTGATTAGTTAAAAAATTGATGGGAAAGGGGAGAAAATGATGGGAGGGGGTCAGGGGTAGAGGGGAATTCAAGAATAGAAAATGAACAAAAGGTTTTATTTTATTTAATTAATAATATTATTATTATTTGGCTGAATATTATATCATTAATATTTATGATTAGCCCCGTGTTTTACTATCAACAACCCTAAGTTAACAGTAATTACCTCATTATAGAAATAAGTTGTCAGAAAAACAAGTTTAAATTTTCACCCTTTTATGGAAGTGGGGGATATTGGATATTAGGATATCATTTTTTTTCTGATTTCTGTTGACTGCTCTTAGACTAATGACTAATGTGGCCCGAGCCACTTTTAGCCTCTATGTATCTCTAGATGCCTGTATTTCTTTAACTTTTCTCAATCATAGGGCAAGGTTTAGACTGCAATTAATACATGCTAATTATTTCTCTTTAATTGTATGCTTGGCTTTTCATGCCCTACTTAAGCTTATAGCATGTGAACTGTAAGGTGTGATAAAATGGATCCGAGCCTCTATATTTATCCGTATTTTACAATATTTATCTCTGACCCTCTTTCATATTAATTATTATAATAAAACCTTTACAAATTGGATGTGTTTTATTTTGCGACTTCTACTTTATTTTATTTTTTTGTTTTTGTTTCTTTTCTTTTGTCCTAAGGAAAGATAAAATGTGGGGAGGGGAGACTTTGTGTAGCCATTCTAGCAGTTTGCACTACCTTTCCATCTGTCCATTCAACAGATGTGATTTAGATCCATGATCCATCATCCCATAAGAACCTCAAGAACTAAAGAAGTTAAAAAAAAAACAGAATTGAAATTATTCCATTGTGACTATGCTTCTGTTGTAATGTAAAAAAATAATAATTATTGTTATTATTTCGGTTCCTCCACTGTCTGGAATTCCACCAAATGTAAAATATTGAAAATAATGATGAAAAGAAAGTAATCATATTGATAGTTTCACTAGCACGTAGAATGATTATTTAGTTAATGACATTCAGTCTTCACTTTTTTAGATGAATTTTCAAGTTCAAATCTCGTATATGACAGTTGTTTCATTAAAAAAAAAGTAAACATATTTTTAATAATATAGAAAGAAACAAAGTATCATATCCGACCAAAAAAGGACTAAAATGGTAGAAGTTTTGCATATACATACGGTGAAACTTAAACTATGAATTTCTCTGTATGTCCATTTCTGTCAAGAAAATTTATTTGCTAAATATACTCACATGGCACAAGTGGTTCATTAGTTCCTTACATGTAATCGAGACATGCACTAAAAGACTACACCTAACTTACCCATCAAACTGTCCAAATCCTTTAGTAATGTGATACAATTGACCATTACTTCTTTTCTCGATCTTTAGTCGTTTTTCCTCAAAACTCATTGTCCAAATTTCTAGGTAGACATTATCTTGGACTATGTATACTTATGGTTGTGTTGCAATACAATTAACACCATCTAGCCGAATCTCACTTAGATAGTATGTTTTCATATCATATTAGAACGTGAGCATATAATTTTAAATTATTTGACAATGAATACTGAGGACTCAAAACTTTTAAGCTCCTAAATTGAACTTTCATCCTTCAATATGGGATACTCTCAACACTAACATCACAACAATTTCTCAATTTCGATCAACTTAACTCTAACTATTGGTTCCAAATTTCATGTTGTGAATTTGTGATGGTGTTTATAACACAAAATTGGACAAAAGAATATTGAATGATTTTGTGTCTTGTTTGTGTTTATTGATGCATAACAAGCAAACACCAACTTTCGAGAACAGCCATGATGATTACCAATGACACCGTTTTGAGTCCAATAGTTAACTGTCTCTTCGTGGAAAGACAGTTAAATCAAGTTTAAGCTAATTACCTGGGTGGTTAATGTTAATGATCTAACCTTGTAAGGAAAAAAATAAAATAATTAAGAAAATATATATAATAATCAAGTGAGCGACCTCTATAATTAAGTCAATTAAAACATAATATTCTCTGAAAGCTTTATCCCCACACTTCGAAGGTCCCCTCTAGCCTCCATTGAACTTGAAACCAACAACAAAAATAAAATAAAATAAAATAAAAAAATAAATTTAGATGTGAATTGTCAAACATTCTTTTCTGCTGGGTTAAATGTTAGTTGAACAAAATATTGAAGAGGGCATATGAGAGACTGGGGAACGAGGGAGTGGACAAGAGATGAAAGTGGGCATGGGAAAGCGTGTCGGCTGGGCCTCTGGGGGTTCAAGATTCACATATTCGTGTGTGTATATATATATATATATATTTATATATAGGGACTGCTGCCACCAAACAACACCAAGTTTATTAAATTTGATATCAGTGCATGGTAGTGTGCACGTGAGACAAGGCCTGTCACGTGCAACAGAAGAGACCTAGAACACTGTTTGTTACTTAATTTTGAACTATGTGTTATTTATTTTCGGGACAATAAGATGAAAGAGGAAGAAAATGGAAAATTGGGAAAAGAAAGGAAGCTGTTGTTTTGCCCCCTAATAAATAGAAAGAAAGAAGAAGAGAAAATCAAATCCTTTGGATTGACAGCACAACCCACTGACTGTCTTATGATACCAAAGACCTCCGATTTGACGTTTGACTTGTCTTTTCACTCTCCCCACCACTCCTTTTGTGCTCCTCTCTCTCTCTCTCTCTCTCTCTCTCTCTCTCTCTCTCTCTCTCTCTCGTCTTCTTGTGCATACGACCTATGTAACAATATACTCATATTATACGTACATCTCAAATGCCAACACTGAGTACGTAGTATCGTACGTGTTTAATACTCCAATTATAATTTGTGCACACATTTTGGATCTCTCTTTTATATTATATTTTTTCTCAGTAAATTTCATTAGTAACTCTTACTTTAAACACGTCTATCTCTCTCCACACCCTTTTTATTTTTAGTAACAAATATGAAAGAAATTCCAACAGAGAAAAAACAAAAAGAGAGGAAAAAAAAAACCAGACAAGGTAGGAAATAAGACCACATGTGTCATGACCAACTCACACTTGAGTGGTGGGAGAACCCCACTTGGTGCTGAAGAGAGTCAACCACTCGGGGTTGGAAAAGGCTTTGAGGAGAACGGCTAACTGGCTAAGGTCTTTTTAGAGGGGGGAAGGAAAGTTAGGCACAAATTTATGATCATTCATCTAGAGCCATAGAGAATAAATTAAGGGTATGTTTGGTTCAGGAAAAAAGGAGCTTTGGAATAAGAAATTATTCGATTTTCAATGTTTAGTCAGTTCAGATATATGAGATAATTTATTGGCATATGGGAAAAGAAAAGGGAAAATAAAACTCTCCGTCCTTTTATGTGAAACCTAAATATACATGCGGGGACTCATTATTCAAAAAGGGTAAATTATTTGGATAATTAAATAAAAGTGGGACAAATTTCAGTGCTCATACGACTTGGTTAAATAACACAGATTAGGTCATAAGCAAATTACTTTGCTTTTTAATTAATTAAGAGTTATTTATACTAACACCATCTCAAGTTTTTAGTTTTTCCTTAAAATCCTCCCGAGGTTTCGGAAATTATACGAACACCCCCTGAAGTTTTAAATTGTTTTAATAAAACCTATTTTTGTTGATTTTTCATCTAAAGAAGATTAATAATTTTATATATATATAAAATTCTCCAAATGACAAAGCCGAAAACCTGAAGGGATGTTAGTATAAATAAATAAATAATTAATTAATTAATTTTTTGCCGTTACAACATAGAATTTGAAGAAAAAAAATGTTTAAATAAAAATGCAGGTATATTACTATAAACAAACGAAAAGCTTAATTAGTTGTTGTGGTATTACCTAGTGACATAGTTATTAGCAGTAAGTGCTAAAAGCCTATTCGGATATAGTTGCTGGACTTCTAAAACGTCCTAAATAACTAAAAAATTAAAAAAAGAAAAGGAACACTCTGTCCCCCAGTCATATGAAAAAGGCCGATTGAGGGGTAAATAAAGAAGAAGCGCCTCTTTCCCTCTTTCCCTCATCCCCTCTTGTTTTCTTCCTTTTTTTAGGTTGTGGCGGTGCTCACTTAGGTTTATGGTGGTTTCAGGATTTTGGATGTTTTGAATTTTGTAGGCTTAACTTCATATCATGCTTAATTTTAGTGATGTAAGTTTAATGGTTGTTTGAGCGGCTTCGACCGCTTAGTTTCTCCAACCTCTAACATAACTATTTTATATATCAAACTCTCACGATAACCAAAAGAAAAGGCCAACGAGATCTAGTTTAGTGGAAAAAAGTCTTGACTTGCAAACTAGTGGTCTTAAGTTCGAACCCCCATAGTACATTGGCAGTTAATGTGTGAGAAATCCCCCTCCCCCTTTCTTATTTTGGCAACAAGAAAAAGATAACCAAAAGAAACAAAATTAAAACTAAAATGCTATATTCTTCAATTTCACTATTTTGAGCTGGAAAAGTAAAAAGATTCACAGAAAGAAGAGTACGTCCAAGCTTGCTCATAAGTATTGTATTTTTCCTTTTGTCAGTAGTGCAAAATAATTTCCAAGTACATTGTTCCCAAAAAGGAATATAATTTCCAACGTATAACAGTAGGAGATGTTATGATTTCTCTCAACAAAGATCGTCCTATTTTCATTCTTGTAATGTCACCCTATATACAGACAGTATACTGTGCATCTGTAATTTCGTAGAGTATAATTAAGAATACAAGTTCATCACTTAGACGTACGTATACGCGGTATATATCTCCAGTCAAACAGCTCTATCTGTTGATTAAAACAGCTTCCAAACTCTCGGATCTTGCACCTTGACCCCATATTTTGATCACATATCGAACCCTACGGGTGTCAAATCTTTTCATGAAAGAAACATCTTCCAAACTCTTGAAAGAAAACATGTTCATCTTCCAAACCTCACCACATGGTTGATGAAACCATTCATGCTAGCTTTTTGGACTATATTTACCAAACTACTACAAATTTTTTGGAGTGAATGTAATCTGTGAATGTGGCAGGTGAGAGGTAGCTTTTGGTTAAAGCCAGTTTTTCAGGTTTGAGTTTTGACACGGCCTAACATATTTAATGTGTTTATATGGATGATGGAGAGAGGCCCGCAGACACGCGTGTATAATTTAGCAGTCACTTTCCCCAAAAATGGATGGCATTTGCGTCTTCTCCACACGTTCCTTTTTGCAGGTGCCTTAAGATTAGGGTATAAAAATCCCTAGGCATCACAAAAGGAGATGTTATATTGTCCTTTTTGTCCACTGAGGAGTCTTTTCAACCTTTGTTTTTATTTTTTATTTTTTTTTCTTCACTTTATCCCTTGCTTAAGTAACATATTTTCTACCAAAAACCAATTTGCTTGTTTTTTATGTTAGCAAAAGGCTCTCCCCACTACTAGTAAATGGCATGGCAGCAGTATATGCGTTTCACTCTATATGGCAAAAGTTATTCAGTTATTTATTTTTATTTTTATTTTTATTTGGTAAAGCTTCACATTATTGGCCTCGGTGCTTTTTATAGTTGAATTTTGAATACTTTTCAACATTAAGAGAAGTATCACTTTTAGGAACACAGTTGAACCGAATATTCTTGAAACATATTGTGAACCCTGAACATTATGGTCGATACTTAGATGCACAAATTAATGTGCAATAATCTCAAAAAATTATAACTGCGAAATAAGATGTGACAGCAACAGTACATATGCAGATTGAAGTTAGCTATAAATTGGTATACAAATTAGTTTGTTCACCGTGAAAGGGTCTAATTGTGTGGAAGTTCCACTGTACGAAAATTGGAGATCATATGCAAGATACTCTTATGCCCTACCTAGTTTGGCAAGCTAATTGTTGAACATTGATGAGATTTGATTGACCATTTTGAAATGGCCTGTCCTTAATTGCATCCCATGTCCAATAAATTTAATTGGTTCTCCATAGTCTTCAAAGTAGACCCTCATTCAGATATGCTAGCTGGAGAGTAGATGCATCATTTCTAGGAGACTTGAAAAATGTACAAATCCTAGAATGATCAAAGTCAGCTTTAAAAATCATTTTGTTACCTCACACAGAGAGAGAGAGAGAGAGAGAGAGAGAGAGAGAGAGAGAGAGAGAGGAACAATTCATTCAAATGCCACATATGGTCCATAGTCAAAAGTCAACCAAATCCGATGATTGCAACCGTTGAACTACTCTACGATCTCTTTCTCTATATGTTGAGTGTGAGTGTGTTGGTGATTAGATATTTTGTTACTCTGGAAAAAAATGACAACTCCATAATTGGAAGTGCGTGAGATCAATGACATTTGGGTTTTTTTTCTTTGTGTGGAGGTTAAAGGGTCAAAAACCCACAATTATTTTTCCATATCTAGTGGTGGAATGTTATTGTAGTCATCTCAAAGCCTATAGCCCTCTTCTAATGCATATTCCACCAATGATCTCTCTCTCTCTCTCTCCCTCTCCCATTTCCCAACCTTAGGGTTTCCGAGAAGACCATTTTTCTTTTTTCTCAAATGGGTTTCTGAGAAGACATTTTCTTTCTGTTTTGTTTTTGTCCAATATTGGAAGGTTGGCCAGCTTTGACTTGGTGAGCTGATTGACCTAAAGGTGACAAACACTAGCATTTGATGATATGTGGACAGCCACATGGATAACATCTGAAAGTGCAATTTAGCCCCTTGGTCTTCATGAAAATCATTTCCCCTTGACACATTCAGATATTGACTTCTCATTTTCATCAAGCAAAACAAAGGAAAATACAAAGCTTATACATAACCATGCAAGATTTCCTCTCAATCAATGCTAGCTTGTAAAAATCTATATAATTTTTTTTTTTAATGAAAAAGGTAACATGCTAAGAGGATTAGGCGAGTCAATCTAAGTTATACTAAAATTTCAAAACGGATCATGAACACATTAGAGAAAATGATGACAATTTTGCACATGTAACAAGTGGTTTAATTTCAGGTTTTACTATTAACTAATACCCCAAAACAAAAACAAAAACAAACAAACAAATGGAAACTGTTTGCAATAGTATTTTGTATCCCAAAGAGTGCATATGAGACGAAAATGAGGAAGAGGAGGACCAAAAAGGGTCCTCAATTAGTGACATGAATCGTGTAGTTCGTGGAAGGGCCACCAAATGAAGTCCATGTGGAGGAGAAGACCCAGAGGTCACTGTATAATAAACGACAATGCTGCCACGGACTGACGGTTGAAGCGAATATTGTCGTTTTCTCATCCCTAATTCTTTTAGGTCGGATTCCCATCACTAATTTTTGTTGCAGGAAGAGCCCATAAGTTTTGGGCAATCACAAACCGTGCCCCTTAATTATTGTTTGGTGTTTCTATTATGCTCCACCAACCATGGTTTTCTTGTGAATAGCATGCTTTGATACCATAATTAGAATGTGAGCATTTAACTTAAAATTAATTAACAATGCGTGGAGAGACCCAAGATTTTAAGCACTCATGCAAGACTTCTATTCTCTAATGTGGGACAAATACTCTCAACACGCCCCATAATGAGCACCGCTCCTTGTAACCTTCCTTTCCAGATCCTTATACTTATCAATCACGTCTAAATACTTGTTGGCGACACAATCTGCATCATTCTCCCCATGTTGGAAAGAATTTTCCCCTTGAATTCAAGTATTCTTCTTTAGAAGTGTTACTATGATAAGGAATGAGACTCTTAACATCTAAAGTATGGAAATATCTTATGGTACACATTCACATTCATTTTCTTAACAATCTCAACAAGGCCAATATTAAATAAGACTAAGTCCTTGTGATTTTAGGAGAAATACTAGATGTTCCTCCCCTCTTTAAAAGGAAGAGATGCACCGCTTATGCAGAGTTGACTCGTTAAGCTCCAAATCAACCCGAATTGAGAGAGAGAGAGAGAGAGAGAGAGAGAGAGAGAGAGAGAGAGAGAGAGAGAGAGCTTGAAGCAACTGTTGCCTGCCTTGGAGCCCCCTTGATGCCGCCATCTTGTCTTGCTTATGATTTTGATTTGCTTTATTTCCATGATTATGTGTAACTAAATTATTTGCAAAGGAAAGAATGAAACCCTAATTCAAATATTCATATTTTTTGATGCAAACTTTTTCAATTTCAAGTTATCATATTGAATTATTCTTAATCTTTGGTTTATTTGGTTCTGTATGTTTAATTCTTTTTATTGTCCATCTCTAGAATTTGCATCTAGACTACTTGCGTGATTGTGTGTGGGTTTAATACGTTGCATGCATGCTCTAGCTCATAAGATTAAGGATAACAAACACATGGTAGTTTTAATACGATACTTGGTTTGTTTGATTATATATGTCAACCCAAGATTTGTTTGAATACATCTGATATAAGCACTCAGAATCCAAAATCCAATCAGAAGATGAAACTCTCGAAGAGATAACAAGTGCATAAGTAATAACAATGCTAACAGTAAATAAAAGCTCACCATTGCTATCCTCCGCGATCCCGACTTTATCCGGCTTCTACCCTTTGTTTCTCTTCTTTCTCCATGTAAGACAATTCTTATTCCAATGATCTTTTGGCCCATACTCAAAGCAACCATCTTTCACCTTGGATTTTGATCTTCTCTTATTGCTCTTCTTGCCTTCGTGCCTAGTCAATCGACTCCTCTCTCTGGCATTTTCCATAAGACCTTCACCTCGAGAGCTATCACCGAAACGTTGAACCATTCTGTGATGCGTCAAGATGTCTTTCATCACTTCTTCATACTTCAAAGTTCCTTTGTCGAACATAAGCGTCATGCGAAAGTGCTTATAAGACGGAGGCATAGATGTCAACAACATCACGACATTGTCTTCCAACTTATAAATCTCATCCAATCTTTGCAAGTCCGCAATACACCTATTAAAAGCACTCATGTGCTCCATCACGCTTGCGCCCTCTTCTATTTTTAGAGAGTGAAGCTCTTCCTTCAAGAAAAGCTTGTTAGACAACGATTTTAACGCAAACATCTTTTCAAGTTCATCCCATGTCTGCTTCGGGATATATTCCATCGCTTTACACAACACTTCGTCAATGAGGTGTTGGTCGATGGACCCTCTAGCAAGCTCGTCTAGGTCTTCCTATTCGGCATCCGTCATGGTGTCCGGCTTCTTTTTCTTGTGTGCCAAAACTATGTTGAGACCTTGCAACTTAAGGACGTGCTTCATCCTCCTTTGCCAAAGCATGAAGTTCTCGATGCCGGTGAACGACTTCAACTAGTCCTTTATTCACACTCGCCACATGTGGTGGCTTTGTCTAAGAGATTTCTCCTCCCTCCTTGTCGCCTGCCATCGTCAACACACAACCGCTCTTGAAATTATAAGAGCACTTGAGCATAAATTAATACTCACCGTAACTGCGGCTCTAATACCACTTGTTATACAAAAACACTCCAAGACAATGTCATTGATACCACACACATGTCATGCAAAGATAAAACACAGACACCAACCAAAAAATAAACACATACAAAGAACACAAGAACTTATAGAGGTTCGGCGTTATGCTTACGTCCTCTTTACTGATCTCCGATAAATTCTCTAGTAAGAAAGAACCTATTTGGTTACAATGAAGAATCTCATTTGTTCTCTCACAATCCCAATTTGATGCCTTAGTTTTCTCTCTTGCACTTGTTCGATAAAACTCTAGCACTAAATTGCCTATTTATATGTTATAGGAGTTTAGTACAATCATACAAGAAATAGGAAACTTAAAAAAACCCCCCAAAACTAGGAAGAAATTTATCCTGATTCGCCAAGAATCTGCACTGGATTCGAGCCTCCGGCTCGAATGCCTGCGTCCGCTTGAGACACCTCTGTACAGCTCGAGCGCCTGGGCCTGGGCGAAAAATGTCTCTCTGCCGCTCAAGCGCTAAAGCCCAGTCAACTCGTCTACAGCTCTTTTGATTGACCGTTTCCTTTATTCCTTTCACATCTTTTAGGTGTGTCAGCATCAATAATAAGTCACCATACAAGCTACCATATGTGTGTATATATATTATTTGAACCCATCAATAATTGTGTACATAAATTGTTTTGTTGACTAACTTCCTCCTACCCTAGAAGGTAGTGGTTTTTCAATTTTCTTTTCATTTTTATTTAAACAATAAAACAATTGTTAATTTTAAACAGTTTTTTAGATAAAATAAAATAAAATACTCATGCTGATGATGTGTCATGTATTCAACGATTAGATAATTAGAATGGTGTTGCAAAATGCGGATAAATGTATAACTTCTAAATGTAGAGGCTCGGGATCCCTTTAAAATCCTTTAGTGATGCCCTTTTACTTGCTGTTTTTTTTCGGTGACTTGCTAGTTTTGATTGTTTGTTTCATTTCATTTCATTTAATCATTTGTTTGCTTTCAAATCATTGCACCCCTTTTTAGTTCTTAGTTGTGTTTCATTTTGTCTTTGTTTTATTTTTGTTAGTGTTAAGTAGTTGAGTCATAAATTGGAAATCCAAAAAAAAAGTCTTGAATTGAGTTAGGTGAAAGAACTAGAATTGATCACTAATCTATGTGGAAATGATACTTGTACTTGCATCAAACTAAACTATAAATCGATTCATCCACTTGCGAGTTTTAACTCAATTTAAATTGATCTAATATTTAGGTTGGTCTAAACGCACATCAAGTTTCGCAAGGTGGGCCAATGGTATAAAATTCTTCTTACATGGGAAGTTCATACCCATGAGTTAAGTATTGCATTCTTAAGGATGCATTTACCGAACATAAGAATGTAATTTCATACCCACTTCCAAACTCCTAAACCTTAAACCAAATCACCCCTTGACATACAATATTATGCACTAAATCCAGTAATCCAATTGACCACTTTTCCATACCATATGATCGCATGTGCTTAAAGTTATTTCGCACTAATGAACGACGCAGTTCTCGTAGGCACAAGACTAAAATCCCCAAAAGCATTTTTTGTTAATTGCAATGCAAGTCAAAATATCACATTGGCAACCAGGTAATTACAGTTTTTTGGGCTTTGGGCCCACATGTAACCATATTTTTAAAAAATAAAAAATAAAAAGTATACCTGAACTGTATTAGCTAACTAATGAGAGATTTATGCAGTCATTTTCTCTAAATATATAAAGATATTGAACTTTGACCAAATTGAAAAAGAAGGTCATTACCTTGAGTGACCCCGAAGGCCTCTAGGAGACCACCACCCACTCATACATATAAAAAGGAAGAGGATGATAGCAATTTCCACTTTCTGTACACCCTTTGACCTCCACCAATTTGTGCATCCACATCATCATGAAAATGGGCAAAATACTTGAGTGGGAAGTAGATTGTGGGCTTCCTCTCTCTCTCTCTCTCTCTCTCTCTCTCTCTCTCTCTCTCTCTCTCTCTCTCTCTAGCCTTTTTTTTATGGGGTCCCATATTCTTTTTCTTTTTCTTGATTGATACGTTGTCTAAGTTGTCTTCCTAGACTCATCTCCTATAGCTATGTCACTCAATCTATATATGTTAATGTTATTAGAAAAGGAACCTGTATTCTGGCGGTTATTTGGGAGAGTCTCAAATTGTGATAAATGTTTCAACACCAATTTGAACTATTTGCAGACAAAAAACATGCGATTGTTGTTCAAGTCCAAGGGTTTATTTCAAACAGGTCCCACAAGTTTCTTTCCCACATAGATTTTAGAAGGATTTGCATGCCCCCATCTTATTGCTTATTCCATTACAGTAGCCCAATAGGGTTTGCAAGGGATAACAAGAAAGAGTCTGCAATATAAATATATGTACTAGTGTTTGCAACTATATCTTAAATTTTAAAGGGGCTAAAGGCTGTCTCCAACATCTAAAAGCCTTCCTTTTTTTCTGTTTTGCATTGCACCAATGAATTTAGATTTTGGTTGAGAGAATACAGTGATTTTCAGTTAGGTACAGGACATTCCGTTTCATACATCTTTCAAAACCAACTAGGCATATGATATGAAAGAGCTTTTGGACATACACAAAAAGTTCAGCAACCAAAAAAAAAGGGTGGAAGGTGAATGTTTGTAGTGCGTATACAAAGCTCTCTCCATCCACAACGTCATATTATGGTCTAAAACATTCATTTCTAGGCTATCATTAATTCAAAGATTACCCCTATCAAAAAAATTACCCAAATCATAAAACATTATTCATCTAATTATAATCAAATAAATAGACTAATACATTACTCTCAATAAACAATGAAAATATTCGCGATAATAATAAAGCTGATTTTCTCACTCCTCGTTTCTCCACTTACACTTCCTTTTGCTTTTTAATACTTTTTAATCAATTTTGTTCTTTTGTGTTCTTTCTCTTTCCTATTCTACCCTCACCCTACATTAAAATTTTGATATGGGTACTCAATCAATGAGAGTGAACCAAACCCAGGCTTTTGGATTTCTCCATCATCACTATAACACAACAATAAAACCCAAGCTTTTCGGTTCCCCTACAGACTTGGAATACCCCGAATTATTTCTATGAGAAGAATTCTTTTCCATTTTTATTATTTTTTTTTTCTTTCTCTTCAATCCCTTGTTGTTTGTACTTTTTGAGAAGGTACCCAAACAAAATGAATGTAAGAAATGATCTCATATGAAACAAAAAGAACTCCATTAACGTGAATTTGAAACTCATAGTCTCAAACTCAATTTCATTTTTCAAAATTCTGAGAACTCAATTCATGTCCACAAGTTGATCAATTTTTTTTTCATTCAATATATGTTTTCCAAAAGGTTATGACAGAGAAGAACATGGAAAAAGGAAATGTAAAAATGTGTAGTTAGATGCATTTATGTTTCTTTGTGGCCCCTAAAATTTATTTCCTTAAAAAAAAGAACAAAAAATTATGGATGCAAGGTTTGTTCTCGGGGCATGAGTTTTTGCAAGTGGACCATGTAATTTTGATTAGACAAATATAAGTGTTAATTATTTCTTACTCGATTAAAGGAAACAAAATTGAAAATTGAGTGTAAGTTGGAAAATTAAGTATAAAGAAAAAGAAATAATATAAAAGTGAAGTAAAAAGAAATTAATATAGGATAAGGGTAGAATAGGAAAGAGAAGAACAAGAAAGAACAAAATTGATTAAAAAGTATTAAAAAGAAAAAGTGCTTGTAAGTGGAGAAAATAGGAGTGGGAAAATCAGATACCTTTAAAAATTATCAACTATACCAATGATTAGGGCTGGCCATTTGATCCGAAAAATTCGCGTATTGACAGTCTAGTTTGGTTTGGTTAAATTAAAATTTCTTATAAACTGATTTGTACCAAAAGTAATAGTTAAAGAAGCAGGTTGCATTCGCCCTAAACCATTTGAAATCTATACCAAACCTAAATTGAAACATAATTTTCTACTAATTGTTACTATACGTGTCAACATTTAATTGGTTGAATGAGGAGCCATTACTGGGTTGCAACACAACAAATTATCCCACACCTCAAATTCGTGACACTCCTCCGTCTCCCTTTTTTCTATCAATGTGTATGAGTAAGTTTATAATGATAATAAGCCATATAAATAAGTCATATAATAATAACTTTTTGTTTGGCAATGAGCCAATTTAATTGGAAATGCGATCATGTGATCCTTTGAACATAAAGTTAATTAGTTTTGACCCAAATGTTGGGCTTGAAAACAATTGATTAAAAAAATTATAAAAAATCAAAAAAAATCAAAATTGGACTAATTGAACCTAGAAAAAAAATGTGGACCAATAAAATATCCGTACTGAACCAAATCAACTGAAATTTTAGTATACCGACCCAAACCAATTCGTGCCCAAAATATCAGTTAATGGAAGGGATTTTTGTCTACCGAAAATTTGGTTTACTTAACGAATTGAGTTCTTTTTCAAACAGAACCAATCTGTATCCATGCCTACTCGTGATTACAAGGTCAAAAGACCTATATCTCCACATTTTTTTCATTTATTGCAACCTTTTATATATATATAAAAAAAAAGTAGTTAAAAATATAAAGATTGAATTCAATAAATTACATATGCATTCATAATTGGGCTACATCCACTTAGTTTCATAGTTGTAGTTTTACCATATAATGAGTATGCAAGTTACAATGGGGGAATACGTTTGCGGGTCTTTCAGTAAGTAAACTTGAAGAGCTATTATTTGATCTATCATACCACGTGATTATACTACCGTACTACGCTATAATCACACATTAGAAAGGCTTCCTTTTATCAAGCCAAACAATAATGGTTTGCCCTTGATTTTGGGGATTGAGGCATGACACCCATATATTGATTTGGTGGTCCTATGCAGAAAGGATTCCCCTGATTTGGGGGATTTCCAAGTGTGGTGAGGTGAGGCTAAATATTCATATCAACAAAGGCTATTTTTGCAATTGTTGTAAATAAAAAAAAATTGCTAAGGCCTAATTATTTTTCTAATCCAAAAAGTAGTTTTTGAACATGAAAGGATTTAATGTCAGTCGTGGTAATTTTATCAATATTTGACCAGGACTAGTAGTTCTAAATAGGAAGGTGATTCAATGTTACTTTGCATTATTCTTTTTCTAATAGCAAAGTCAGTTTAGAGGTCGCCAATGTTAAACGTTTTATGTTGGATGGAAGGGATGCTTTCTCTTGAGGGACAAGTTTGTTGTAATGCGATTTGATGTGTGCTCTCGTACAGAATAGGGATTCGTGTATAGAATTTTCACCTTTCCCATCACCACTTAATTTGTCGACAAAATATACACAACAAAAAACAAAACTAACGTATAACATACATTATAATTGGACATCTATATTCGCATAATATGTATATAGTCTATGTATTTTTATAGTAAATAAATAAAACAATTAAGATTGAATAAAAGAATAATTTTGGACATGTGTATAGGCAAAAAGTCACTTTTGTTTCTTTAATTTTTTTTTTTTTGGAGGTCTTTTTCTATTGAAAGGGGCGATAGCATATTAAACTCACACACACAACACGGATGCTAGGACTCGAACCTAGGACCTTGCCTGAGAGAGTAAATACTCCAAACCACTACACTAGTGGGTCCTTTGCTTGTTCCTTTAATTTTAATTCTAGTAATTGAATCATGTAGTTTGATGTTCCCGCAATTCAAGGAACACGTCTAAATATTTGTTCCATTCTGTGAATGATTAAGTACGTGTTGCAAAAAATTTAAAACTATAAAAATAAAATTAATAAAATTAAAATTACGGAGACAAAGTATATTCATATAATATGTAGATGGTGTTTATAATTTATTTTTGGTAAATAAAAGAAAAAGATAGAATGAAAGAATGTAAAAAAAATATGGAGATGATTGTTGGTGGTAAGGGCCGGTTAACGTGATGTTTAATGATTCTATATATGATGATTTGACAAGACGAGTGAGAGTGCATGTGATAGAGAGAGACATGACATGTGAGAGGCCTCCTGACCTTTCAATCCATTGCAGCAGAGGGCAGACGAAACAGAGGCAGGCACCTGCCCAATCCACACACAGCCACACACACTCTCATTCATTTGAGTTTTTTGGAGACACTTTTTAGTCCCTAATAAACCAGAAAACGGCTAAGACCCGTACCATCATTTACAAACGGTGTCCATGACCTTACCTCCCCCACACCACTACTCTACACGTGTCACAAACCCACCATATCCCCCCCTTTCCCTCTCTCTCTCTCTCTCTCTCTCTCTCTCTCTCTCTCTCTCTCCCTCTCATATGTGAGTGTAGGAAACAGGTAATTAATTACTGTGGAAGTCATGTAGCTAGGTAGCAGCTAGCAGAGAGGGTTCTGGTTTTGGTTTTTTGAAATAATAGATGGATGGCATGGCAGGCAGTTGTGTGTATTTTTTGTATTTGTTGGAAGGGCACTGACTCCCACGTGCCAACTATCACCCATGACCAATGAATCAGACACTGACACTCTCTCAAACTCTCTCTCTCTCCTCCAAAACCCTAGTGATTCTCACCAGACTCTTCATTAAAACAGTAGAGAGAGAGAGAGAGAGAGAGAGAGAGAGAGAGCCTACCCACTCATCCCATCACTTGTCTCCTCATCTTGCCCTCTTTGCATATTCCTTTTGCCTTTTTACCCTCCATCATCTGGTTTCCTGGGATTGAAATGATCCATCTCTTCACTTCACCTCTGCTCTCTCTTTCTCCTTCCCCATCTTTCTCTCTCTCTCTTTCTCTCTCTCTCTCTCTCTCTCTCTCTCTCTCTCTCTCTCTCTCTCGGTAGCGTCTGTCTGTCTCATCTTTGTCTTGTAAAAGAGAAAGAAAAAAAAAGTGTACAGTCTTAACTGCACTTAGGAGCCTCTGTAACCCTTGGACATTTGGTTATTGCTGCCAGCTGACAATTAAACACAAGCCCTATTCATTTTTCTGTTCTGTTTCTGCTTCTTTCATTTCTCTCCCATTGCACATCAACACAAACTTTTGTCTTGGTTTCTATGTTCCCAATTAATAATATAATTCCCAATTATTTAATTAATGAAAATTAACTAGTTTATTAGCAAACAACTTGACATCAATTATGTTTTTCCATCTGGTTTCTATACCCTAAAACTTTTTAGCTTCAAGCTTTGGAACAGTTCTGTAAACACCTTTTTTTCTTTTCTTTTCTTTTGTGTGTGTGAATTTATGAGTTCAGACTTTCCCTAGTCACATCAATGTAAACTGTATTGGGCAACAGTCAGTCAATTTGTATTGGATCGATCATCAATTAATTTCCAGATACGACACAGTTTGGAAACGTACGCCCCCTAACACTGCTCCCTGGTTGGTTTGTCAGCAGAATTGTCCCTATGAATATGGTACAATATTATAAGTGTTGTTTAATTGCCCCATATGCAAAATACTATTAGTAAAAAAGAAAGAAAAAACTGAATTAGTTTGGGCACGTTTTGATCAGTTCTCTGCAAATTGAGTTGGGAAAATATTTGGGTTTTAACACTTACCTCTAGCATGCTTATATTTATTTTCTCTAGGAATTTTAGTACTGAGTAGTCTGTGTACTATTTTGAATACATTATTTTCATTTATATTATTTCAATTCTATCAATTTCATTTCCATCTTCTTATGTCGCGCACAATGTCATTCTCGATGTCAGTTTTGTCTAATTCTTGTCAAAAGTGATTCACATGTGAGGCACCTGACCAATATCAATGCCCGTGGGTTGGGGGTGCAAAGATGAATTTCTCCTCAAAAATTTAATCACATAATGTAAATGGAATTGACATTAGAATGACATTGATATGCGGCATAAGAATATTATTATCAAGCTAACAATTGTAATGACCTAGAATAAATCAACAATGTATACCAAGATAAGTGAAAAACTAGGGTTGTGTTCAGATCTCCTAATCTACTCGAACTAGAGAATTGTATACCAAGCTAACAGTTGTAATGAACTTATACTATCAAACTTTGTAGTTGTCTTCCCTCTTGAAAATAATCATTAAAAAAGTTTTTTTTTTTTTTTTTAAAAAGCCAAAATAATTAAGAATTGTATATGCCCATTATGATAATTAAATAGTTGAATTCACAGTTTTTAGAAAGGACGCACCTCGAATTACACAATCCACTTTGTTTCGTATACAATATGCAAAGTTAAATGGGAAGTGAGCATTTTGCAAAGATGATTAGAAAATGGCCTCCTCGATCAAACTTTTGGCAGTACGGATGGTTGGGTTGGATTAGGATTCTATATATCTTTGCTTTTAAAAACCAGAAAGTGCATTTTATGCCCAAAATTAGAAGCTATTGGCTTTTATTGTGAGAGAGAGCGGACAGAGATTAGCAAAACTAGCAAGTGGGAAGATGAGAATCCCATTAAAGAATTTGCGACAAGCTTTTTTAAACATCATATATTATTCTTTTACTTACTAGTTAAAGGTGTGAATAAACGATACGAAATCTTCAAGGATCACACCAACAACTAGTTTTTTAATGTTGCATAAAGGAGAAGGGTCACTTTTGCCAGCTGCTAGTGACTTTACAATCAAATTTTCTAATTATAATCCCCTCCAATGCATGTGAAGTTTCATTCATTTTTTTAATGACATAAGTACAGAACGATTTTAGTGTAATTTTAACGAGAATAACATATAAGTACAAGTATTTTTCTGGCAAAATAAGCACAATGCGAGAATTCATAATCAGATACATCCTGAATTCCACGTACAAGTAATTTCGCTCTTAAATTCTCTCAAAATGATGTACGATGGACTAATGAGTAGGCTGATTATTGCTGGTTGAATTTGAACTTAAAAAGAATGCAGGAAGAGATTGAAATTCCTATCATTAATCTTTTAATTGAAAGACTGAAAAATACAATGCACCGGTGCACCTTTCAATTAAATTATTGAAAAATGCAATGCACCGATGCATTGAACGTACTACATAATTTTACCCATATCATTCTCAGCCTTTTGATTATATATATATATATCTAAAATGGTCCGGCCATAATTAATTTTCTATCGCTTTCGTTTTCTTTAATTTACCTTTATGGATTAGACTGCTAATTACCCAGGTAATGATACCATATGTCTAGAGCTCTTTTGGTCCATCGACAATTTGAAACATACAGAAGCAAATATATGTTTTGTATATATTAGTTTGCCGCAAAAGTAACATTCACGGCACATTTTTAGTTACTATATAGTGCTTTGTAGCCCACCATGCATTAATACTTTTGAGTTACTTGTCAATTTGCACCCCTGGGGGCTGCGAAGGACCAAAATTCTATTGAACTGTTTGTATTAGTTGCGTTTGGTTATGGAGAGATTCTGGCCTAATAGTTATTTTAGATATTGAAGAAGGGGTGATTCGAACATAGGACCTCAAGTGCAGAGTAATTACTTTCAATCATTTAAACCCTTCACTACGTAACGTCAATCATATTTATATTACCCTATATTATAGGCTTACACTAATTTCTTACTTCTTTTTTAGGGGGTAACTGATAAAACCTCAACAGACACTTATTTATCAAATACAAGTCAGTAAGCTAAATTATGAGTGCATGGAACAACACACGTTTCAGATCATTGAATTTTCCTAGTTTATAATACACAGTGGAGAGTGATCAATGTTGATGTACTTGATTACAATAACACCCATGATCCATTTGCCCACGATACAGTTGAATTATTTAGTACATCTTTAAATTCGAACTGGTTCAGCACACACCTAATCTAAATACTCTTTTGTACTTGTTTGAATAAACATGTGGCCCAAAATTAGGGTATATTTCAATTTGTCCAATATGCCGATACACGCACAGAGCAAGAATCGATCCCATAATAGTCCTCGTGTTGCTTCCCTTCTTTCCCCTTCCGTGTAACAAAAATAAAAAATAAAATAGATCCCATAAATAAATCCCAACAAAAGAAGCAAAGCAAGCAAACCTTAAAAGCCAGAAGAAGCGAGAATGAGGCAAGGCTATCAACTGCAACTGAAATAAATAAATAATAATGGGG
>NC_034015.1:8331782-8403755 GCF_000346465.2 Prunus persica
GATGAGAATACATAGCTTACTCAGACATGATGAAACAAAAGAGGAGAGAGCCTAAATCTAGTAATTTCAAAAAGCCCCTGAGGTAGGGAGCTCAGCTGGCCCGTTCCTCTTCTTAGCAATGTCAAACGACGAGGTCATGTGTTGGCTGCGGGGGCTGGGGAAGGGGGACAAGCGTGGGGTTGTCTTGTCATATCACCTTAGTATCAGTGGCCTACCCCTCCCCTCCTCTTTTGACATTTCTAAGAAGAGGAATGGGTTAGCTGAGCTCCTTACCTCTTGGTGCTTTTTGAAATTACTAGATTGGCCTCTCTCTTCTTTTGTTTTATCATGTTTGAGTTAAGCACATGAATTCTCATCTTCCATTCTCTTTTTTCTTTTATTTTTAAATTTTCACGTTATGTGATTTCATATTCGTCTTGGTAAGTCTGCTGATATTCAAAATCTTAGGCGGTATAACTGAATTAGATTGATTTAGTTTTCCACTTTACATATTTCACAAATATGTTAAAGATGTCATTAATCACTGTGTTAAATATATTAGACTATGCTTAGCGTGCGGGATTAGAGTGAACTAACATGTTGAATTAGATTGAACGAAGGAAGATCTATGTCTAGCCCAAACCCACACACTCCAGTGACCGAGTCCAGCCCACTATCAATCCAGCTCGCACAAAGCAAACTGAAAAGTAACGTACAAACACTGTATAACAGTAATCCAGCTCGCATACATTGTAGTGGTATTTTTCTATGGTTAATTTAGCTGTGTTTATTTCATTTGATCCAAGACTTTTCTGCAATAGGCCGATGTCAGAATTAGTTACTTGATTTCATAAGACTCTGCGAGAATTTGACCCTGCAACAACCAATTTCTAATGCATGTGGCTTTAAGCCAATAAATAAGACAAAGTAGGCCCTTCTAAAGATATTCAACTTTTGTGAATTGCTTGACTTTGAGCAAATTGATGGTGCATGGAAGAAATTTGATTCCCTATTTTTTTCTTCTCACTTGCTAATATCTGGTCATTCTATTGCAAATGAGAATGACTTTCATTAAATTTGTTCAAAGCTCCAATTCCACCTATCAATTTGTTCATTTCTTCTTATTCCAAACAAAAACCACATAATCAAAACAATTCAATAACTGAAAACCCTAGAAAAGTACCCAAATATAATCCAATGAAAATTAACCAATGCAAATGTTAATTCTCATCAAATTAAGCCAACTACAAACAACCACATAATCAAAACTTAAAAATTAAACTAAGAAATAGCAAATTGAACCCATCAAATATCACCAAGGAGAGAGACAAACAGAGAAGAAGAGTGGAAAGAGAAGAAGAGAGTTAAATAACTAACCTTGAGTGAGTGAGAGTAGAGCATAACAGAAGGCGAAAACAAAGCAACGTGGAAGAGGAGAGCCAGAGCAACGTCGAAGAGAAGAGGAGAGCAGAGCAATGTTGGATAATGGCAGACTCAATAGCGTCTTCGTTATTTAGCGGCACCTCTTCAGAGTTCTCTATTTTGTGCCAACAAGTGAAGTGTTTTTTGTAGGCCAGGATTATATAGTCTCATTTAACTTAAAGATGGGCTGCACCAAACATTGGCTTGGGGTGTTATTTAAGTTAGTCCAATCCAAGGAGGAGTACCAAACATGGCCATAATGTCATCTAAATCCTTAAATTAGGATCCTAGGAGTGGGCGTAAAGCTGCCTTTTACTAGTCTAGCTCAGGCAGTTAAGGATTAATTGTTTGAAGAATAAGAATTAAAATCGAAATTCCGATTGATAATTGTTAACGAATAAAAGTGCAAGTCAGACTGGGAAAAATTGTTCACTGGTTATACTGTGCTGTACACATTACATCAGGACATGACATGGTAAGCTAGCAAGGAATACATTCTACTAAAGACCTGATTTCATTCTACCAGGTCATTAATTATACAAAGATACAGGAGTACATGTATCATGGTACAAGCCTGCAACTTACATTCGCAAAGCTCTGTATGCTGGTACAGTTCAGACGATTGCCCAAAACTTCTTCCTACAAATTAACACAGTTTCTGTCTTCTTCTCTTTGTTTTCCAGCAAATGTGATTCAACCTCCCACAAAAATTTTGGAGCAAGATCCTGGATCCTTGATGTAATGGTTTTGTCGTCTCTAATGACAATAAATCCCTGCACATTAACTCACTCAAATGTAATTCTGTATCATAAGCCACTAGGAACAGAAAGGAGTTACAAGAGGTATAATTTCGTTGCTCGACAAAGAAGCAAGTTTTTCTTAACTATATTAAAATTATATACGATGTTGTCTAATCACAGAAAAGCTCAAGTTCGCACTCCGTGTGAAGAAAGTACTGACTTCCCAATAAATTTAGGGTTACAACACTAAGTCCTTATCCATTTGCAAAACTGCTGGAAGAATAACTAAAGATTTATACGAAGACATCTGAAGTATGTGTTTGCAGATGGCATGGTTTTGTTGGACACATCTAATGAAACACTTGTCACAAAACTGGAAGAAAAAAAATATGAACTCAATGCATTAGAATGAAGGAGCTTACGAAGAACTAGAACTAAGACAGAATATATGGAGTGCAAATTTAACAGACACTGAACATCATAATACCTATATTACTCAAACAAATCACTTCTGATATTAAGAAGTAGAATAAGGATGCAAATGATAAACAATGGAAGATGAGAATTTATGTCTGACTCCATATGCATGGGATAAAGGTGAGGATAATGATGATGAAACTTGGAATAGAAACTTAGTATGCAAAAGTAATTATATTGCCTTGCCATCCTTGAAAAAAAATTGTTCTTCTTTCTTCGTTTCTTAATATTCCATACCTTATGTTTTTAATACTTCAATAGAAACAAGCATAAGAGATGGCATCGATCGAAATTATTACCTGGGGTCTTATTATCCTGTCCATCTCCAAAAGGATATCCTCCAATAAGCAACCTTCTCCGCGGCTCTTGTAATGAGGGAAGAGATGGTTGGCATGTAACAGATCATAGGTGCGTGGATAAGTGGAAAATGGTTCGCACCTAATATTCAGGACAGATTAGATGCCATTCTTTTTATTGGAGTACCAATTTGATCACAATTTAGCTACATTTGTACACTATCTACTAGCAATAGGTAACAGGTAAACAAGAACTTACCAATCATGGAAAGCACCAATCAGACCACGATTATAAATGGCAGACAAGGTATTCTTCATGCTTGAAGGAACTATATTCATCACCCATGTAGGCGAAGCATTTAAGGCCACAGCAAATCCACCACAAAAAGCATTCATGTCCATGACATTTCGGATTTCTGTCTTACTGACATTCAGCAACCTCCAGTAATGTCGAACTTGATCTTGCCAAAAGATGGTCTCTGAAGTAAATTCCTCTTGAGTAACACCTATTATAAGCATATTTACAAGGGGTGTAATCAGACTGAATAACATTGTTTTCCAATAAATTAAGAAAAAACATAAAGAAAGTGAGACAATAGTAGTAGTCCTTCTCATGTACCAGAAAAACCTAAACTTCTGGTCCAGTATTGTAATTTAGTGTTCTATCCTATGCATCAAATTCAGCCTTATGTATAACTACGGAGGTAACAAAAGCATATTTAAACTAAATAAAAAATAAATTAAAAAACTATCCAGGGGATTTTTTATTTTTTAAAAAGAAGAAAATGAAAGAGAGACAAAAGTTTATCATACGAAATAGAGAAGGAACAAACCTATTCTGCTAAGACTCTCAGTGTATATCGAAAGGCGCTCAGATCTAGAAGAGAGTTTTGGAGAATCTGTTTGTGCACCCCTTACTTGTATACAATTCTTCAGTGGTGTACTCCATGATGACTCGGAATCATCCACAGCATCACATAAATTTATAAGCTTCTGTTCAGAGTTGTGCTGGAGGCATGACAGATCATCTTGTTTAATCCAGATTGCAGTCTGAACTTTTCGAGCAATGAGTTTCCAGCACATTGCTGAAGTCAGATTCATTAGCTTCTCCCAAATTAATGGATAGTTTTTAGTCGTTTTATAAGCAGGTGGAGCTGAATAGACAAAGTATCCATTATATCGCAAAAGGCGATTCATTTCTTTTAGTAAAATGCCATCTGCACAAAACAAATTAAAAATTAAAAAAAAAGAACACACACAATAAGCAAACTCTATGGACGCATACAAACATATTAATAGAATTAACATTGTAAGGTTTCAAACCCAGAAATGGCAAAGCAGCCTCACAAAATCTAGCATATTGCATAGTTAACTTATACCTCTCATACCATTAACAGACAACAACAACAACAACAACAACAACAACAAAAAGCCCATTATCTAGTTCAATGTTTAACATATCCAATGAAATTTCCTTTTTTGAAGCCATCACATATTGATAAAGAGTGGAAACTGAGATGTCAACGGATTTTGGTGTTGGTGGGAACTGTTGACAAGTTTTCAATTTGTTTTTTGGCTGGCATTATTCCTTGTCAATTTAATGACTAAATCAGCATGCTGTTAAGACTTTAATAAACAAATTTGTAGTAGAAACCTGGCTATGGGACCTTATGGACAACAACTCAAAACCAATACATGAAGCTTAGGATAGAAAAAAACCATTTTCATGCCAATCAACTCGACACCGAGAACAATGAACCATCTGAAAAGAGCCAGTGGGATATGGCATTTGTTTTGTTGCTATAGCAGAAATCATTGCACCAATGCCTCGCTCTAGAGCAAATTGAATTTGATTCTCATGGCCGTCCTTTGGGGCAAAGGACATTGTTTGTATACCCAAGGGAAGAAGAAAAGCAGAAAAGCTGGCAACCCCACAGCCGACATCCAAAACTTGAGTGACCCCTGCAGAACATAGATCACCTGTTCCATTTGTAATCATATCTCCCAATCTGCAAAATCCAGCAACGCGAATAAACAAACTGAAAGCAACTTAAGTATATAAAAACTTCAAATATCTTGAATCAGGTCTAAACTTCATGCTCCCCCTGTTTTTCTTCCCCTGCAAGCCTCAAATTTATCTTGCAAGGCCTTGAAAACAATTAGCCTCTTATCACTCAAATAGCTTCTTTGGTCTCTTTTCAAATTTCAAATGCAATAATTTTGTGGCCACAACTAAAAATTGCTCAGATGTCCAGAATTTCATGTTAGGTGCATTGATTTAATTTGTAAATTTTCTTCATTTTCTTTAGGTGCTCATTTGGGTGTTGACCTTTTTCTGGGGTATAAATTAGGTTACGTTGGTACATTTAGGAATATGGACTTTCACAGGTTACTCGAATGAATTCGTATTCATTAAAAATAATTACTTGAAGTTAGCGAATAGATAAATCATCTACCTCAATGCCATAAATACCAATTAGGAGGAGTGTAAGAAATGAAAGACATCGAAACGAGAATAAGAAAAGTAAGCAAGTTGATTGCAGATACCTTTGAATGTACTCAGCTGCGCCATGTTTAAAATGTGTACCACCACCAGGGAACCACCAGAGTTGATCCTTTTCATGCACCCAATTTTGTCCTCCTTTGACTTCAGCAAGATGTGTATGATTCACATTGCTTCGCCACACATAGTCCCTGCTGGTAGGCCATCTTATTGGTATCTTATAATCTCTTGATGGAGGAACCAAGCAGAACAAGCGCTTTTCAATTGGAGGGCAGTGCCTCTCTAGTTCTTCTTTTCTACTAGTGTCCAAGTTTGGAAGCAAAGTTTTTACATAAGAAACATCGTGGCAAGGGATATACTCATTATAAGTCAATGGGCATACATCCATACCAGTCTCTGGGATCAAAAGTGGTGTTTTTCTGTAAGTAAGAGCAACTTTATTTGTAAATGTCGAAGTACCTGCAGCACAATTACTCACAAGAAGTTAAGTTCCACCAGCTCAGACCATACAGAAACAAACAGCTTTAGTAAACAAGATTACAACTAGATGTCACCTTTGAAATTAGATTTCAAATGTTACTAGAGCTTCAGAAATACAATGAGATTCCTAATTTGAAAAGACGTATCATTGAGAATGAAGTCAGTCACTATCAAAATTTTCACCACAAATATGCATTTTTATTAAAATAAATAATAAGAAAAGTCCCAATCAAAACTTACAATTTCTTACAGCTTTGCTGAACAGTGAACTAGTAAACAAGGGTCATTAACTTTGAGCTCCAAATTAAACATGGTGTAACATTATATACTTCAGTTTATTGGAAATAAGAAACAAAAAACTGGATTCTTGAACAAATGTACTAAGAATTCTTCGGAAAATTTGGTTCAAGCTAACTCTTTTTTCCCCAAAATAAAAAAAGTTTCTAAAATGCATGCATAAAACCTTTATTGGTCTGAAAAACAAACTCAGAGAGAGAGAGAGAGAGAGAGAGAGAGAGAGAACAAACCAGGAGATGACGAAGAACTGGTGCTAAGTTGAGATGCATAAATTGGAGCATTATTTCCAAAGAGAGTTCCGGCATAGAAGCACCCGACCATCAATAGCAGAGCCACCACTATCATCTGCCCCGATTGGAATTTAAACGCTGAACACACCACATTCCCACCCCCCATTTCCTGAAATCCTCAATTGGGTTGCTCCTGAATTCCCAAAATCAATGGGATCCAATGGGAATTTCAGGGGTGGGCATTGAAGTATCAGTATATCAAACTTGGACGGCTGGATTTCAATGTTTAAATCTAACGGTCCAGAATAAGTTGGGAAGAAAAACTAATAAACAAATTCAAACAAAATTTCAATTTTACACATATGACAATATCCAGAATGGGAGGGGATGAGGCTGCGGGTGGATGGGAGGGGATCTGTGGTCGGGGATGCTGCGGGAGAGCGGGGTCAAATTTGGATGGGGAGAGAGAGAGAGAGAGAGAGAGAGAGAGAGAGATCAGAGGGGGAAGGAGGGAAAGACAAAGGTCGAGGGTGAGTTTTTATTTTATTTTATTACTTATTATTTTTAAACTATTTAAATAATAATAATTTTATATGCATATCATGAAACAGATCATGAAAGAATTAATAAAACAAATCAAAATTAATTAATCTCAATTTGACAAGTCACTTTCTAATTCTGATCCAAATTTCAATTTTACACACATGACAATATCCAGAATGGGAGGGATAGGCTGAGGGTGGATGGTTTTTATTCAATTTTTATCGATATTGATAATTTTTTTGATATCTTTATTGAAATTTTTGTATTTTCAGACCATCGATATTTCCGAAATCATCAATATTTTAGACCGAGAGTCTCGGGAGACAAAATCTCGTCTATAATTTTTTTAAATTTTTTTCACCGTGGAGAGCATGAAGTCCAAATAAATCACCGCAGTCATCACAAGGGATGCACGTGACAACTATGGTTGTTTTTCGTTTTCTTTTTTACATAATTTTTCTTTTTAAACAATGGTGGGTGAGAGCGGTCATCCGAATTTAAAATATCTTCCAATATTAGAAGAATAGATATATGCACACGTGAGTTAGGTTATTTGACTAAGACAGTGCATCCGAACTCAAACCCCCTTCCATTACAATTCAAACTCCTATGTAGAAGATGGGGATATTGTCCTAACCAACTGACTTAACCTATATCCACAAGAGATTAGATTTGTCAACAAAAGTTTGTGTATCACTTTGTCAGCTGTCAATTCATTCCAATAAGGGGACCAATTCTTATGTATTGACTCCAAACATCACCACCCTTCTTTCTTGTATATATGCAGATATCCCACGTGCTGCCTTTGTGAACCAAATTTTTGTGAAAATAAAATATTTGAGACAGATGTATTGATATTGTTCGCGCTAAAACTAAACAGATAGAAATAAGACTAACTTACAAGTGGAGTGGAGAGTTTGGGCCTGAGGAGCCTTCGGCTCGTAGCGTCATTCCTTAAGGCGTAGTGCTGGATCCGGCCTGGAGAAAGAAACGACAGGTGAAGTCTGAGACACCTGTGTGGCGGCGGCCGAAGACCTTCCGATGCCAAAATTAGGGACTAAAAGCAATTCTATTGACAATGTGAAAGCACAAGTCAAGTAAAAAGTCTTACCTCTTGGCTGGGCCAAGGGGCTAGAGCCCATGGTAGCCTTGTTGCTAGTTCCACCCATGCTTACCTGAGGCTAGAGACAGCAGCATTTTCGAGAGAGTTCAGCTGAGCTTCGAGGAAGATGGAGATTTTGAATCCAGTTTGAATTTGAACACAATCCCAAACTGCACCTAAAAAGTTTTTGGTGATAACAACGATAAAGCCGAATGGAGAGAGGAGTGGCAATTTGAAGCGGTGCGTAGAAAAGGCTGGTGACGTGAGGCGTGTTCTCTTTTTATTTTCTTTTAATTTATTATTTATTTGTTTCTTTTTAATGACGTGGAGCTTTTCCTAGATGTTAGATTTAGCCCGTAGAGAGAATGATCCCTGGGCTTTGATTAGGCCCGTCCAAATTTTGTTGATAAAGAAATATATTAGTTTCGTCCAAATGTTGAAAAAAGATAAAGGGCCATTTCCATTGTGAATAAAACCATATTTTTTTATATTAGAATTAGTACATACTATAATTTCTCACCTTTTTTTTTTATCGAAAAGAAGTAAATTTCATTAACCAGAAGCATTGGTTACAATAAGGTCATCAAGAATACAATTCATCAGCCACACATGGCCTTTTTTTTTTTTTTTTGGTTTCGTTGGAGCCAACTGGAAGCATTGATTCTTAGAGAGAGAGAGAGAGAGAGAGGAAAGATAGAGCTCCAAAATAACCCAACCAAAATGTGGGAAGCTCTCAGAAAGAGAGAAAGGATAAACCTACAAAACTGGGCAGCAAACACCCAAGCAAAAAACACCTGAAATCCGGAGAGCAGGAGAGGAGAAGGGGCAGTGACACATATTGTAATTAGGCGTCTAAAATTTTATGGCAGAGGAGGGGAAGGACATATTGCATTAAGTTTCATTGGCAGAGAAGGGGAAGGATACATTACTTTAATAGTGTGTTTACTAATCAGGAATTGAATTCCACCTATGAAGGATTCTTGCGTTTAGAAATTAAAAAGTAAGTGGAGTCCGCAAATTTTGGAGTAATTGAATTCTTGGGTGGGAGGTGGTATTCTAATTCCTGGGGAACTAACCCATTAGGAATTCATCATTTTTACCTATTATATCCTCACATAATTTTTAAAATTTCAAATTTGCCATTTACTTTAACCCAAGAATGAGGACATTTTAGTAATTAGTATCACTTATTCTCCAATTCCATATAGTTTAGTAAACAACTTCAATATGAATTTGGAATCTAATTTTCCTCAATCCAACTCTTCCTCAATTTAATTCCTCCCAATCTAATTACGAATTATTAGTGCATCATGCATCATGCATCATGTCTTAGTTCCAAATCATAGTGTACACGTATAGTTGAGTTGAAAGTGTTTAAACTTTATTTCTGTTATCTGCCAGAGTCTTGGTATAATGTGTTTTATGTTTGTGTATACATGCATTGACATACATTTGATTTCCAATGGTGGTATTGCGATAGTGTTTTTTATGTCTGAGATTACTCTTAACCACATGATGCCAAGCTTCTTTTTTTCGTTCTTTAAGCACTCATGTGAACACCCTCGGTTCAAGGGTTTGTGGTGTGTGACTCGGTAGTTTCCTTGATCGCATGCAGAAGGCTTGGCTAATCTCTAAGGTACAGATCTTATTATTGATCCATTTAAAAACTCCATTTTAAATTTTGTGGGGCTTAGATTGATTCTCTGGGCTCCAACCTCCAGTTAAAACACTTGGTTTGTATATATATGTATATATGGAAGTGTATTAAGTATTAAGGAACAAATTTGTGCAAAAGGCTTCTATTGGTAATGAATTATTAGTGAACACAACCAACCAGTTCTAAATTAGAAAATTAGCTCTCTAAAAGTTGATAAATTGCATCCCAATACTTCATAAATCCCATCAACTTGATGGTGTGGTATATCTCCAGAAACAAACCCAAAGATCCATCTTCCTTGAGCCTTCAATCCCACTCCACCCTGGCTTTTTTTCTTACCTCTCCCCTTGGCTTTTTTTCCTTTCAGCTAAATCCCTGTGCCATCCTACTTAAATATTCCAACACTTCATAAACTGCTTCCATTTGATGGTGTGATCTATCCCCAGAAACAAACCCATAAATCCTTCCTTCTTCAGCCTCAATGCAGCTCCACCCCGGCTTCTTCTTTAGATCCCTCTCCTTCATAACTCTCCTTATCTCTTCTACTTCATCCCACTCTCCAACACTAGCTTGTGCATTACTCAATAGAGTATAATACCCGACATTATCAGGTTCTAGTTCCAACAGCCTCTGAGCTGCAAATTCCCCCACATCTCTACGACCGTAAATTCTAGACCCTGAAAGAAGAGCACCCCAAATCCTACTGTCTGGAAAAATAACCATTTTCATAATGACCACTAAGGCCTCTTTGAGCTTCCCGGATCGACCCAAGAGATCAACAATGCTTGTGTAATGGTCTAGGTCAGGTTCGATACCAAACTTCCATTTCATGGAGCAGAAAGCTTCACAACCTTCGGTCACAAGGCCGGAGTGGCTACAAGCAGATAATAAGCTTAATAACGTGACACTATTTGGTTTTGTTCCTTCTCTTATCATTAGATCAAACAGTTTCAAGGCTTCCAAACCAAGTCCATGGCTCCCATACCCCTCGATCATTGATGTCCATGCCACTATATCTCTGATCAACATTCTACTAAAACAGACTCTAGCCATAGATATGCTACCGCATCTTACGTACATGTTTATTAGGGAGGTTTCAAGATGAGTATTGCACTTCTTAACTTCACAAAAAGATTTCCTTATTATGCAACCATGAATTCCTTTTCCTAACTTGAGAGCCCCTATGTTTGCAAATGCATCAACTAGGCTTCTTAGTATCTCAGCCCCGGGTTCAACACCTTCAGCTTGCATTCGGCCGAACAACCCAACAGCCTCATTGAAATAACCATTTAGAATAAAGCCAAACATCATTGCACCCCAAGTAATGCTGTTTCTATGAGGGATTTCTCTAAACAGTTTATCTGAGTTTCCCAATTCCCCGCACTTGGCATAGAAGTCCAACAAAGATGTTTGCAAGACGTCGTCGCAAAGCCCACTTTTTGTTGCCAAGCAATGCAAGCTTTCACCTTGGGAAAGAATCCCATGTTTGGTTACTGCTGATATAACCAACGTCAATGTCTCATTGCTGGGTGCTACTTCACCCTGCATTTCATGAAACAAGTCTCTTACCTTTACAACATCCCCTCTCCAAGAATAAAAGGAAATACGAATATTCCAGGAAACAACATCCCTTCTATCAAGTTCGCCGAAAAAATCTTCGACTTGGTCAACGGTACCTAATTTAGCATACATTTTGAAAATTGAGTTCTGTACAGACCCATCATTTAGTAAACCACTCTTAATCCCATAACCATGAAGTGGTTCCCCATAAACTGAAATTTCAATGTCACAACAGCCTTGCAACATGACCAGCATTGTCACGGCATTTGGTTCCAACTCCCTCCTCATTTCACTGAACAAACTAAACCCACAGGCAACGTTTCCTTCAGAAACATAGCCGGAAATCATCGATGTCCAAGTAACCAAATCTCTCTGACGCATCTCATCAAACAGCTTACGAGCATAATCAAGTCTTCCGCATTTCACATACGCATCAATCATTGTATTGCCAACATATACATCCATTCCAAAACCCATCTGAATTGCCACACAATGAACCATTCCTGAATATGTAGCATCACTCCCAAGCAACAAAACCGCCCTGTTTACAATCGGAAACGTGAAGCAATCATGTGAAACACCCAATTCAAGCATCTTTTTGTACAGCAACAGAGCCGAACCAAGCAGACCCGAGTCGACATGAGACTTTATGATCAAGTTCGACAACATGGTATTTGGTTCTTGGATTGATCTGAAAACCAAAGCAGCGCTCTCGACACCATTGAACCGAGAATACAAAGTGATCAACTTTGACAGAAGGGAAGGGGGTTTGAACCCAGTTGAGACTAGGATACGAGCATGGAATTGTCTCAGGGTCTGAAGGTCCTTGCATGAATGCAGCACCGAACCTGAAGAAAAAGAAGAATAAATTGAAAGAGAAGGTGCGAGGTGGTGATAGGGATGTTTCAGGTGATGGGTGTGAAATAGAAGAGGAAGTTTTGAGGTTGGAGAGAAGAAGTGGAGACGTTGAAAAACATGGAAATGGGATGAAATCTTGAAAGCTAAGGACAAGGACTTGCAATAAAAGTGTGCAATTCTTGGGAGTGTTTAAAGTACAAAGATTTGTGATCTCAGTCTGGTCCAGAACGAACACCAGTGCAATGAAAACGAAATGTATAATAATAATAAGTTCGGAGTGCTAATTGTCCCACATCGACCAAACACCGAACATGGGAAAGGTTTATATAGTTGAACATGTGACACAAGAGCACGACCTTACTTGGACAGGATCTGTTCTATAGGATCGTACCTCTGTATCCTTGATTTCTAAGGAGACAGGAATCCCAACCTGGTGGATGAATCATGACCGTGCGATCAGAGCGTGATTAACAGCTTCTGATTCTTCGGAATCATTAAGCAGTAGAGGATCGTTCTCAGCTGGGTGACTGGCTGGGGTGGTCGCACGGTTGTCTGACAGGTTCCCTTTTTTTTGTGTCAATTTTTTTTCCTTTTCGGTCGATTCTTTTGCCCAATTTTATTATTCGTCTTTGTTTGAAGGGTTAATAACCTAAATGGTCTTTTAATTATTGCTTCAGTATCATTTTAGTCTAATAATTAAAATTTTCATTTTAAACTTTTTTATTTTGTATTAAGATTGTCCATCTATCAAAGTCTGTGTATTATTCCGTTAAATCGAGGGACAAAATCATATTTTTAGGTGAGTTTCCTCCTCTTAAAAGGGTTATTGATCCTAATAATTCCCCAATTATTGCTCCAATATTATTTTAGTTCATTAACTAAAATTTTCCTTTGAACCGTCCCTTAATTCTTCTTTTTTTTTTGTATCAAGATGGTCCTATTGTTAAAGTCTGTCAATTTTATTGTTAAATTGAGGGGTAAAAATGTCTCTATTAATTAAAATAATAATATATAATTAAAAATTAAAGGAAGCTATTATAAAACTTAGAAATTTTTTATAAATTGAATCTCACTAGCCACATGGCTTTTTTTTTCGTGAGACTGACCTAACAATTAATAATAAAATATTCTCTATTGTTTAAATTAATTAAAATCACATAAATATAAAAATAAAATAACAAAATTTTTAAAAGAGTAAACAATGATTAAAAATTAAAGGAAACTATTATAAGAACTTGTACCTAATTTTAAAATTGAATCTCACCACCAACCTGACTTTTTTTTTTTTGCTGATATAGACTTAAAAAGTAATAGGTTTTTTTAATCTATTGTTTAAATTAATTAAAAATTTTAAAATAAGATAAATACAAAAATAAATAACAATAAAATTGACGGACTTTGACGGTAAATCTTGATACAAATATATATATATGGAAGGATGGTTCAAATAAAAATTTTAGTTGATGGACCAAAATGATACTGGAGTAATAGTTGAGGAACCATTTCAGTCATTAACCCTTTTTTAAATAATATTTTACTTTTTTGCCCCTCAATTTAACGGAATATTTGACAGACTTTAACCGTAGAACCATCTTGATACAAAAAAAAGAGTTGAAGAATGGTTCAAATGAAAATTTTAGTTCGTTGACCAAAATGATATTAGAGCAATAGTTGGGGAACCATTTAGGTAATTAATCCATGTTTGAATTAGCAACCAAAACTTGGATAAACACATTTTTATTTGAGATATTTAGTTATATACTCATTCTTAGCCCTAATAATATAAATAAACCCTACACCATTTAATTTCTATAAACAAACCGAAAAAATAATAACTGGCCTTATTGAATTTAATTTTAATTATTAAATTACTTTGATGTCCTTTTGAGTATTTTGGGTATTTTTATGAGATTTTGGGGTTGAGCTTGTTTTAAGAAATTGATGGTAGTTTTGTAATTTATAAGAAGTTAAAAGCCTCTTTGTTATGTTGTAAATGAGCCTTGAATGTGTTTCTAAAGTCCATTTCATATAAATTTTTTTCCCAATTGACTGTAAAAACATTCTGGTCGTTTTCTCCCAAAATACTTTTACATCTACTCGGAAAATGAGAATCTTATCTCTCAATATTATTCCACCAGAGTGAATGAAACTCAAACTATTCCTCAAGATAATAACTTAGCAAGCAACAAAGAATTGTTACCTCTTTGCTTCCATAAACAATCTAGAAACAAGGGATCCATCAGTCAGTAAAGATACAGACTCAATCCATCAGTCACAAGAATTGTTACCTCCCGGGGAAAATTATTATTTCGTAATTACCACACTAACTCTACAACCATCCATTTCTTTGTGTGTGATCTATTATCTCCTTCTGCAACCATCTTCAACATTATAATTTAAAGTATTATTGATATGACACCAGAAGTCCAGCTTTCTGCTAATCTGCCCTTCTGAGTTTCCATTTTCTGTTATGCATCTACAGAACAAAAATATCACAAAACAGGAGATATCCCTGCATCAAAACTCTCCAGCCATTTCCCACCTGGTGTTTGCTCCACAAACTTTTGAAATCCCCAACATGAAATTCAGAACTTGATTTTTGAAGGGCCTCTTACCCATCTAAGAAAACTACAAAGAACACCTCCATACAGCCCAATGTCAACGTATTCGTAAGCAAGAACCCTCTAGTCTCTACCAGTTGCAAAACCAGGAAAAAGTAGTTAACAAGTGACAAGTTACAAAAGTAAAAGGTAAGCAAGATGTCAAATATTTTACAAAAGCAAATCATAGATCAATACGTCCCAAAGCAAAAAGGGTAAATCATGACAGGACGAAGGGTGAACTTGAAGATCATACAAGATATACATATAGTTGTAGATCTGTAAAATAAATTGCACTATTCTTTTGACCAAAAATAGATTTATGCCTTCATAGCTTAGGCTAACGGCATTATTGGTAACATCCAGCAAATTTATAAATCACATAACAAGATGCCAAAGCAAATTATACAGAGATCATAGGCTACGGGACAATTTGGCACACATAAAGAGCAACTATAATACTACAATGAAAACAAAATAGCAAGAAACTGCTCCAGATTGAAGTCCCCAAGAATACTATTTGTGAACCCAACACAATTATGAAAACAAAATCTGGTTTCTATCATCACAAAACGAGATATAGGAGTATGCAAAATCTAAAATTTCAGAAGTAGGGAGATTTTTAGCAATTTGTTTCATCAGTTAAATTACCATCCAAACAGCCAGTGAGAAGTTTTCATTTACTAGGGCGAATTGTTTAGATAGCTGCAATCGCAACTTTTGAAAAATTTTACACTGGGTCATCACTTGTAAAAATGATGATGTACTAATAACACATTTCCTGTTAAAATTACATGGGCAGCTGAAATTGCATTATACATCAATATAAAATGTAATGTACATCACCCACCTGGCTTCAGCATATGCAACAATTCCCAAAATCTGCGTGGATCAGCAGCAGCCTCCAGAAGACAAGAACCTATGGTAAACAGATACTAAACCAGAGGAATGTAAAACTCAGCCTCCATCCACAAATGAAGTGCAATCAATGTCCTGAAAGGTGATTCTCCCTGTGTATAAGTCATGTATGTGATCAGGACAAACAGGGAAGCATTTCAGATTGAGACTTTCATTAATTGCACCCATCCCAGGGACCCATTTCTTTTCATCCACAGGGTTCACATTCAAGCGATTTTGCAATAGTCGTACACGATAAACAACAGTATCAGTTTTGTCACAGAAATGAGCAACACAAGAATATGGAGGCTCATCAGAAGCTAATCTAATCAAAGCCAAAGAGAACGTCCCATCCACTGGTTTTGGATCAGAGAGATTTTTATCTCCCATCATTTTCACCTGCCTTTCTGTGGGGAAGTGCACTTCTTCATTTCCATTTATATCAAAGACTTTCAAATCTTTAGTAAAATGTTTCAGGGCTTCACGTTTGGTGGATTCATGCTTTTCTGCTAGAGTCAAGATACAAGAGAACCTCAAGTGATAAGTCACAACAGTTTTGACCATCTTGAAGTTATGGCAGCAGCAATAAAATTCCAGCCATCTTCTCCCTATACCCGCATACCACTTAATGATATCAGTATCTTCAAGAGCAGTTAGTAAAGTAATTGGCCTGGGACGACCCATATGATTTGTAAAGCCAATCAACCTAACCATTTTTCTAATAAGTTCTATGGGTGCATCAGCTTTGACACAGAGCTTTGTCAAATCCTCAACTGTGCCCCTAGCATATTTCTTCTCCTCTTCATCTTTTATTCTCCTTTCTTCGTCCTCCAGTGCCCTTCTAGCTTTGACTGGATTTAAATGCTTGTCAACTTGCTCTTGGAACTTATCATAAGTATCAACAAGCTCTTGAGGCAGTTGATCTCTAATGTGCCTTAAAGAGAGAAAATTACCTGCCGATAGCTTACGGTACCAATCCCAACGCTCCTCCAAAGAGCCAAGGTACTCTTGCACCGTCTCATCAGCCCAGGTTCTGAAGATTTCTCTAACTTCATTCTTAATTTGATATTCAAATTTAAACCCATCACTTCTCTTTGACTTCTTATAAACATGGCTCATTATTTTCAATCCCAATTTCTTCCTATTCCTCTCTCTAGCATTTTTCAATTCCTGAGCTCTGACTTCCTTCTGTCTAATGTACTTTTTTCGTGCTCTCATAGCCTTTTCTGACATAGGAGGATTCAAAACTGAAGGTTTTACTGCCTGTAATTCCATGCCCAAAAAAGCAATCTTCTCAGACACCGCACTATGAATAGCTGTTTTTATCCCATCCACCTTCAATTCCAGTATCCCCTCTAAGTGCTTCACAACCCAGTTCTTTAAATCCATTGTCAACATCTTAGACCCGGATGCTATCACTAATATTTCATCCAAGTACCTAACTGCATATATCTTCACTGGCTTGTAAAACACACCATCCTTAGAAACAAGCTCATTTGAATCAAATTTGGGATGCTCCTGATTCTTCTTTAGACGCATTTCTTGAATTTCTTTATCAAACCCATTGAAGTAAATATTTATCAAAATTGAACTCAGCCCACTTTCCTGAGGAAACCCTCTTCCAAAGAAGCAACTACCCAATTCAATTCTCACCGCACCGCATTCAAACAACCTCTTTATAACATTAATCAAACTCTCATCCTCTATTTTCTCTTGCATAAACAAGCATAGCTTATTTACATGTTGTTGATCAAACTTTTCGCGGTTAAAGCTAACTGTAAACCACCAACTGGGGTTCTCTACAGAGTTCTTAAGGTACCTAATGGCCGTGTGCCTGCCCATATTAACACGACCACCATAAGAAAACGTCACAAAGCGTTCATCATAAACAATTCCCAACACCATCCTAATAGCTTCAATCAAAACCTTCAATTTCAAGTTAGGTAAGACCAAAGACTCACCTCTATTTCTTTGGGCCGCCATTGTAACACTGCAAGCTCCAATATCGAACCGATTCTCGAAGAGCTCGCGACCCATTTCGTGGATTGAGAACCGCTTGGAGACCGAGTCGAGAAGAGACGGGCTGAGGCCATTTCCATTTGGGGCTTGTGGGGTGGTGAGGTTTTGGCAGGCGGCAAGGAGGACAGTGGGCAAAGCGACGACGTTTTGGAGGAGATTGGTGAACTTGCCATGCTTGTAATGGCTGAGAACTAAGGATTTGAGTTGGGATTCTAAAAGAGGCTCTGTAGAGTTTGCGTTTGGGTTTGGTGCTGAAGTTGAGAAGAGATTCAGAGGAATGCAGAGTGAAGGTTTGGGATGAAATGGAATGCGTATTGTTCTTCTGAGGTTTATGAGCATCGAAGCTAAACCTCCACTTCCAAATTGGCTTCAGAGCGAGTGTAAATTTCAGAGAGGAAAAGCTTTTATTTCTTTTTTGTAGAGAAAATGGGTGGGACTGTGGGAGAGCACCGCAAGCTCGTTTTATGGGCCAATATAGTCTGCAATTGGTCTTACAAGGTTTTGAGGAGCTAAATGAGTGGGCCTCTACAAACGATTATGAGTCATTGGGTGGGTTCACTTCGTGCTTATTATGTGAGGGTTCAATATCTACTTCAATTCGCTATCATTTGTTGCAGGGTTTTTTTAGGTTTAATGGTTTTTGAATTTTGACTTGATTCGTATTTTGGTTTCTTAATTTTTAAAATCATTCAAGTGGTCCTTCAACTTCAGTTTCTTTAGGACAAATGGTCCTACAGTCAATTTTGTTAACTTTTTCTGTTAAATTTGAGCATGTGCATGGCACATGGTGTACTGTTAAGAGTTAAAATCGGAAATTGCTTCACTCCTTGAGTACATGGGCAATTCCTAGCGCACCTAAACCCCACACCACAAGCACAACCCCATCGTTGCAACTTAACTCTCCTCATCCATATATCTCCCACCTTCTTTGCGATGGCTTCTGCCCTTCACTTTATGTCTTATACTTGATTTTGTTGATAACAAAAAAATTGAATGTTTCATCATGGGGAAAGAGGGGTTGGGACAGGGTGGGATGGTGAGGGTGAGGGTGACGAAGGCTTGATGGTTGTTGTAGGTTGTGTGTGTTTAGGTGGGGTTGAGTTGGAGAGGTTGTGGCTACTGTGGTGAGGATAGGAGGAAGGTTTTTTTATTTTTTTTATTTTTTAGGTAAAATGAATATTCATATGGTGAAAATTAAAAGTAATACAAAAATATCATTTTACCCCTACATTTAACAAAAAAAAAAGAAAAAAAGAAAACAAAATTGACGATATGACTATTTGTCCTAATACAGGAACTATTTTGAAAATTGAGAGACCAAAATACGAACCGGGTCAAAGTTCATGGACCATTAGACATTGTTTCATGTATTGAAAGTTTCCATTTCGACCAAAAAAAATAATTGACCAAACTAATTCAGTTCAATTGATTCTTTTGAAACTAATCGATTTAATCTCAATTTAATCCAATTTTGATCGAATTCGGTGATTTGACGAATTGCATTGAATTTCTATATTCTAAAACGTACATGATTGGATTGAATTACTTATTTGCTTGTGAGAATCACATAAACTAGATGTCGTGTTGATATCTTCGTTTTGTATTGTTGAAGTTTATCAAATGAAGTTTATTTTTTATTTTATTTTTTAAAAAACTTTCTCTTAAATAAGAAGACACGTGTCAAATAAGTAACCTACGGACACAGAGGGTACAGTAATTTTGGTAACTAAAGATCCAAACTCACTTTCTTCCATAGAGTATCTACAATCATGCTGCCTCCAATTATATTCCTTAATTTAGGAGGTCATAAATGGTCGTCTCTATTTTTCAAGCCTTCAAATGTAAATTTTTCAATCCAACCTTATAGGAAAAAGCATGACAATGACATTCCCAAACAAGCATCTTCAAGGAAAGAGACAAAAGAGTAGGCAAACCTCATTTGCCTTGCCACATTAGCATTTTCATGCTCCAAGGGAAGAAGCAAATGGGTAGAGAAAATATACCTACTCTCCTAAACAAGGCAATATTGCCTACTTCAAAGTGAAGAGGTATATTGCGCCCCACTTGCTTTCTCCACTCTCTCACCTACTTTCTATAAAATATAATTGTAAATGTAAAAGATCAAAATAAATAATATAATAATAGTTTGTAGAATTGCATTGCCTAGTCCATTGGAATGACCTTTTCATGAGGCAAATGGATAGGCAACATGTCACCTAGGTTGTTATGGGCCATAGGCCAAATATAGTCTTAAAATAATGCAAAACTCATCTTCAGCCATTGACTAAAAAAAATTTTGGTCAAATTTGAAGGGCCACATTTGGCCATTTTAGCCCTCCAATTAGACCAATTGTAGCCCTACTTTGGCCTAGACCAAATTTTTTTTTATGAGCCCCATGCATGTGCTTTTCAAGAAGAGAAATTATCAAGTGTGGGCAAGAGCATGAAACATCTTGTGCAAATGCATATCCAACAGCCAATATTAAAGGTGCGTTGACGTCAACTAGTAGTTAGGATAAATTTTTAAAAAAAATAGCATTTTTAAATGTTATCAACGTATACGTGTCATATATGAAATAGTGTCTCTAAATAGTAGTTTAATTAAATTAAACAATATATAGTTGTGGAATGTATGAGTGTTGTACCATAGTTTTTCTCAAAATCATAAAATATGAAAGACCCTAAAATATAGCCCTGCATGGCTGGATATGGAAAAATTTAGCCTTACACTATTCTTTAAAAATAATATTTTGGAGGGCTTAATTTATAGCCCTGGAGACACTGGCAGACCTAAGAAATTTTCAGGGAAGGGGCAATTTTTAAAACGCTAAAAGCTTCACACAAAAAAAATACACCAAAAAGATAGACAACCAAATACCTTAGAATTTCCTATAAAAAAAACCTTACAATTTAAACAATACTAATGTCATTTGTAATTCATAGAAAAAAATATAAAACATTACAATTAAGTTATAATTGTTCACCGCGAGCTTTCATATCATGAAAAAATGACAATATTTTATACAAACTTGGTTTCTTTTTTCTTTTTCTTTTTTAAATAATGTAATTTTATACATACTTGATCGATATTAACATTGCAGCCTTGATAGATAATTAATATTGCAGCCCTACAAATTTATGTAAGGACAATCTTTATTTAAGGCCCAATTTGTTTTTCATCCAATGACCCAATTGATTTATCATATACTAAATAGCATGTAGGAATTGCAGTCGCACTCACATGTTTATTCCTCTTTTTTTTTTTTTTTTTTTTTTTTTGGGGCTTTGTACAACATGAAGTCGTTTTGCTCAGAACTTAATAAACAAAAGGATAGCAGCTGTGATGCGCACGCAGCAAAAGAAAGGAACCCAGCAAGTTTGCTTAAGCTTTTTTTCAAACACTTGGAGTGCAGCAGTAGCTAGAGCAGAGGTGCAACTCTAGCAGCTTTAATGGAGATTTCAGGCGACCGGAGGTACAGGTGCACCTCCTTGCGCCTGCACAGGTCCGCCAGTGACTGGAGATGGCCTTATAGTACAATTTTGCCAATTTCATTTACATACTCCTTTGGAGATGCTCTTACCACATCAACATTTTTATGTTTACAAGGGAACAGACAAATGGCTAGGCAAAATATACTTACTCTCCGCAACAAGATAATATTATCTACTTCAAAATGAAGTGGTACATTGAGCCCTACATAATTTTATTATTATAAAATATAATTTTCTTTTATTTTTTTATGGTAGGTGAAATGCCGGAAATGTAAAAAATGAAAACAAATAATATAATATTACATTGCCTAATTTATTTACCTAAAATTAGCAATTTTCTTTAAAGAAACAATTAAATAGGCAACATGCCACATCAATTACCTACTTCATTTGTTTATACCCTTCGAGATGCTGCAGTGACTTTTCAAATATTGACCGTGGTAATTGGTAAGTTGGCAGTACAAGAATCCAAATTGATGTCCAAAATCCAACACTTGACTTGTGTTTTGCTCCCAGCTCAACGCCTGCCTTCTTACCCACTGGCTCTTGTCCTACTCTGGCTCCTATTGAGAAACAGACGACTCCAGCCAAGATTTTTCTGTCGTGAGGTGATGGTGGAAGAGGCAATGAAGTTTCCTGGAAAATGTCCCAAGCGGTACAAGCTGCACGGGGAAAAAGAAAGACAGCCTCTATATAAAATTTGATTACACTATTTTTTTTCTTTTTACTATTATATAAATATGACATAAATTACAACGAAAATTCTGCGTAAATTACACCAATGATTTAAGGTAACGAGACTATTAACAACCATATTTGCTTTTCGATAAATATAACCGAAGGCGAAGAATTGATTTTATTTTCCAGGTAATTGTGCCTCATGTTAGAGAATGCGAACATTTTTTCTTTGTCTATGTATTTGAAACTTGTATTTTCCCACACCCTACAAATTAAAGGACATTTTCAAAGCAGTAATAGTCCAAAAAACGAGATAGGGATTGTTGGTGACATGTTGTTTAGTCGTATGCATGTTCTTATCACCCGTCCCCATCATTAAAGAATCATACAAAACTATGCACCTCACCCCTCACTTTACGCCAAACCGCCCTTCTTTCAAGACTTGTCAATACTTTCCAGGAAACTAATTCAACAATAAAAATCTAGACATGTGTCAATTGATTTGTCTTTTTGTTTATACCAATTGATTTGTTTATTATATAACGTGGAGTATTAATAGAGTTTGGACTAAAAATAAAGTGGGGGTGGAAAACTTGAAATCAAGAAGGTGTCTAGTGTGTACGAGATTCGGAAAATGTAAATGGAAAACTTGAAATCTAGAAGGTGTCTAATGTGTACGAGATTCGGAAAATGTAAATGTCCTTTTTTTTTTTTTTTCAATGGGAAAAATGTAAATTGGAGATGTAAAAAGGATATGAAAAGAAATGATTGGGCAATCTGCTGAATTGTCTCCTGAATTTGTACACAACTCTCAATTTACCCCCTTACCATTTTTTTTTAGTGAATTAAGGACTCGAATTAAATTTTATTATCAATGTTCCCCCATCGTCAAAATTCGAACATTTCATCCATTAATCCATCCATTTGACTTACGTTGACACTCTTGTGAGGGTTATTTTGGTCATTAAAATAATAAGAATATGGCCAATGGGTTAGTTAATTGTTTTTAAAATTTTACCCCACCTCCGATTCTTCCAATCTCAACCACATCCACAAACCACCGCAATCTCCGACGGCTCCGCCTAATCCCAAGCTCCGATCGCCACCCCAACCTTCCACGCCTTCCTCAACCACATCTTGGAAAATCTCCACAATGATCTCTCTGAGTGCCGCTCCTGGTCAGAGCTATTCGATCGCTTTACCTTTGCTATGCCCCGATCGCCAGCCTTCTCTTCTGTTTCGACTGTTAATCTATTCCCAAGCCCTGGGTAGGTGGCGGTCTTATCCTTGAAGCATAATTTTGGAGATCATTTGTGAGGGTTGGGTTTGGTTGGCAAGGGTTCATATGGAAAACTCGCAAAGAGGGCTGTGGAGACTGAGATGTCGATCATGGTTCATGTATTTAGGCAAAAACGCTAACTGAGTTTTCTCTCGTGGAATTGTTAGGGTCTAGGGTCATACTTGACAATTCGATCTCTGAAAGAGATCATTAAAAAAACATCGGCCCTCTATTGTGTTTCTAATGGAGACCAAGCAAAAACACAATAGATTGACTAAGCTTGGTAAGGATTTCGGTTTCACTTCTGAATTCTGTGTGAGCAGGCTTCTGAATCTTTGGAGCACTTATTCCTTTTATGAGGTTGGGTCAAGTTGGTTTGGTTTGGCAGCCCCATGAACTATTTTGTTGATAGGCAACGTGTCACCTCTATGGCTGAATGGCTTTACGAAGTGATTGGGCCTCATAGTTCTCTATGTGTTGACAGAACCTGGATTATTTCCCATGTAGCCTATACTTGTCGGGGCATTTGGCGTAGTCGTTGTGCGAAGATCTTTGATGGCAGTCCCTTGTGTCCAAAGCAAACATTGTCTCATATAAAATGCATGATCTCTGACTTTGATTTGTTCAAAGATGTTTCTCATCCCGTGCACCAACCTGGTACCACCTTTACCATTGACGATGTTCGGTTCCCCCCCTCCCGCCTGCTACTTAGAGCAAGTTAAATGTGGATGCTAGTTGGACAACGACTCATCCTGATGCTGGTCTTGGAGGGGTAATTCTGAATTCTGGTGGTGTGTTCATGGGTGGTTTTGCTACATGTAAAATTGCAAATTCAGTTCTTGAAGTTGAAGCCTACACAGCTCTTGCTGGTTTATCCCTTATAGTGGATCTCTCGCTGGGCCAATAAGGTCGTTGATGCCGTTGCAGCTATTGCTAGGAGGATGAAGTGCAATAAGGTTTGGCTTGACAGACCCCCTTCTTCCCTTGTGTTTGTTCTTCAATCGGATGGTTTGCCTTGCCCCCCATGTTAATCTCCTTTTAGCTAGAGGCTGACGTGCTCCTTTGGTGACGTCCTAGTTTGTGGCCCTCTAGTTTCTGTTACTTTATGTTTTCTTTTTCTCTAGCATGTCTGTGTTTTTTCTGCTTGCTCATGGGTGGGTTTGTCCCCTAGGCTGCTATTCTTTTCTTTCCTTGTTTCTGTTCCTTTTGGGTTGCTTTCCCTTCAATGAAGTTTCCATTTCAACCAAAAAATAAATAAATTCAATCTACGCTGAATGACCAAAATAACCCTAAAAAATAGTCAACGTGAGTCAAATGGACGGATTAACGGATGAAATGTTCGAATTTTGACAGTGGGGGGAAGATTGATAATAAAATTTAATTCGAGCCCTTAATTCACTAAAAAAAAGGTCAAGGGGTAAATTAAAGTTATGTACAAGTTTAAGGGGCAAATCAGCAGATTACCCAAAATGATTTTATATCAAGTTGAAGCAAAATGTTATTTTTGGTATTTTAGTAGCTATCTCACCTTTTATATGTTTGGAGCCCACTACTTTTGCATTACATCTCCTCCTGTTCAGCATGTGGGCCCATCTTCTGTTGTGATTTTCTTTGTCATGATCTGCTTTACTTTTGTTCTTCAAACGCTATCTCGTTAAAATTTAATCTAAGGAATTTAAATGTTGACATATCATCCTAAAATAAAAACCCAATTTACTCATAATTAAAAATAATAATAATAAATCCTAACACCCAACTAACAGGATAGTTAACATCCAAAGCTCTTTTTTTTCCCCCTTGCTTCACGTTATGTTCTCTTGTTTTTTTGCCTTCTTCCTTAGGTTTTGGCTTTTTTTTAGACTCTTCATGTCTTCTTCTTTTGTCTTCATTTTGGCCCCTTGCTCTTCTTGTAAAATCACAACCAGTAGAAATAAGAACCCACCAAGAGAAAAAAATTTCAGACAACATAATTGAATTGAATTAGTAATCTTACAGTGACAGCTTGAAGTTGAGAAGAACCACATGCGTAACAAACGCATGAGTAATTACAATTAAACAAACTCAAAGCTTGTTTGGTGATGATTGGATCCCACCAATTTATACTTCATAAAATTGATTTTGGGGCAAAGATATGAATAGGAAAAGAAAAAAAAAAGCCATAATGTAGGCAAAAAAGAGAAGAGGATAGAACGTGAAGGAAGGAGGAGAAAAAAAAAACAACTTTGGATGTTAACTATCCGGTTAGTTGGGTGTTAGGGTTTTTTTTTTTCCTTAGCAGTAAACTGAGTTTTTGTTTTAGAATGATGTGTCAACTTTTAAAAGTCATTTACATCTCTCTTTACACGTCCCTTTACATCTCCCTTTACACCCTTGCAATGGAGATGCTCTTAGAGCATTTTCTAACGAATATGGGTGTAAATATAGCATACAACCCCATTTACACCTAGGCACTAAAGTTGCACTTAGGAAGGATGAGGGGGAAACTCACACACAGGTCCCATAGGGACTTGAACCCAATACCACTTAGGAGTACACTAGAAACCCGGAACAATCCAACTAACACCCTATTGGTGTCTTTTTTCCTACCAACCAACCCTAAATTCATAGTTATAAGCATATAAATATTAAATACTAAAAATTCATTTGTTGTGTTATGTAGGATGATGAATGTTTATGCTTGTTTGATTATTAGATGAAGAAAATACGTGGTTAAGCTACGAAAAGTATTATTGAGCATTCAACTGCTTCTCGATCTGAAATAATATAAGATATATAAGATGAACAGTCCCGATCTTTTAGACCACAGGAGTCCAAGAGATTGTAGTCACCCACCGTTGGATATTAATCTAATGGTTTAAAAAAGTTTATTAAAATGAATACAAGAGTGAGTGAACCGTTGAATTTACATCCAACGGTTAGTGACCACAAATTTCTTGGACCCCTGTGATCCAAGAGATCAGGACTAATAAGATGAAAACCTATATTATTATATAATGGAATTTGTAAAAAAAATATATATATTAAACATTTTATTTTGTCAGAAGCATATCCCTTAAAATAATGGAGAATCGCTAAACTTTTCAGGACATTCTTTTATGTACATTCTTAAAAGCAGTCAAATAAAATAGTTGGCACCACAAGTTTTTTTTAGTACTAGTGATATTAGAGTCATATAATATTAAGCAAGGAATCTTCAATCTTGTATTCCCTTCAATAAATAAATAAATTATTGAAAAGGATGCCAAACATAAATGAGAAACCGATCCAAGTTGAAGAAGACTAAATATACTCTGTAACTACCGTTAATTTAGTCATCTTCATATTGAAAGGAAAAGGGATAGCAACTTCTCTGAGAAATATATATCAGGTCTTCTCTTATATATACATTCGCACGTTATTATCATGTAGATTTTATATTGTAAATAAAGAGAAAAGTATGGAGGGGTAATAGAAAATACATCGCATCCGCATAGGAGAAAATATATATATATATATATATATATATAGTCTTCTTCTATTGAGAGATCTCTCAAATAAGAGGGACACCATTTAGGGTCCCTAACGAAATTTTTTTAACGATCCAAACATCTATGTTTTAAGTCTACATTCATAGATCATCCTTGCAAAAAATTAGACAAATTGAAAACCATTTCAACATCCAATTGTGTTCTACAAAATCAATGAACATAATGTTTTAAGAAAGTACTAAAATTTCAATAACTCAATTGAGTTGTCAAAAGATATCGAATTCAAGTGATTTTTTGTAGAGATGATCTTTGAATGATTATCTAAAACATAGATGGTGTGGATTAGTAAAATACAATACAGAGTGGGTCCTACAAGGGTGTCCCTCAAATAAGTTTATTTAAAGGATCCTTGAATGGCAGCTCTTTGTGTGTGTGTGTATATATATATATAAAAGTTTGTTTAATGAAATAGAAGTAACTACTTGAGCAAATAACATAAGATAATAGTAGTTCAAAAAAAAAAAACAGAAGATAAAGGTATTCCATGCCTCGTTTCATTTTTTGTTTTTGGTTAAATTTGGAGGAAAGAAACCTTGGAGTTTCGATCCTGAGTGCCGAGTATGGGGGAAAGAGGAGGGACACAACCACTATGGTAACCCCATTCGACCATTCCTCATTCTTTAGTTCTCTTTCCTAACTGATTTCTCACTTTGGAAAAAGGGGAAAGAAAGTTATGGCATTCTCTTTGTGTTTGACTAAATTGAAGTGTGAAGTGTTCATAAGTATAAGTACCAATGTAACTTACAAAAGAAACAAACCTCAGAGGTGAAGCAAGGCAACACAAGAGCAAAGGCATGGTCAACGACGGTAGTAGCGGCAACGACATTGACAAATTCTTCCACTTTAATTGTAGCTAATTCACGTAGACACAACTTCTTTTCACTCCCCCTCACCCCCTAAAGAGAAGGAGACGTCAGAGTCAAGAAAGATGCAATATCTCCATGAGAAAGAGAAACGATTCCTTTTCACTCCCCATTCCTCCTTGAAGAGGAGGGCAGGAGAGCACTTAAATTCCAAGGAGAACGCAAGCACATGTCACAAGAAAAACCAAGCTCTGATACCATGTCAAAACAAAGTAAGGCAAATATTCAATTATGCTAATATATTTATTTTTCTCTAATATGGAGGTATTTATATGAAAGTACAACCCTAAATAAAATATAAAATATAAAATAAATCTAAATTACAATAGAAAATAAATCTCTATTATAATAGTACTAGACAAATAGATAAGTAATCAAAATCCTAACATGATAAAGAATCGAAATCCTAACTAAATAAGAACCCACCAACAAGGGCATCGTGTAGTGCCGGCCAATGATCCTCCAACGATTAAGTATCAAGTGTGGTGCCGCCCAATGATCCTCCAACAGTGAAGTATCAATCCTCTAGAAGAGATTATAAAACTGTAAGCAAGCTGTTAAAGGTTTAGATAAAGGATTTAAAACCCTAATAACTTAAAGGGTTAATTGGAATCGAAACATTAGACAAACAACACAAGAATTAAATTATTGACCGCCACTCAGTTGCAATAGTCTAATTGTCAAGTATTCACGGTGTTGCTACTAGGCCAATCAATCATACATTCTCAGTCGAAATATGTTTTGGCCGTAAAATAATTTCAAATAAACTCTTCCGTTCTATTTTTTTATTATTTAAATTTATTTATTTAAGTAATTCTGGAAAAGTGGAGAATTGAACCTAAAACTTCTAGAAAAGTGGAGAATTGAACCTAAAACCTCTTTATACAGGACGTCTTAACCACATATATAATACTTCTTAATCACTTAAACTATAAACCACACATATATATATAGTATGTCTTGACTACATATATATAGTACGTCTTAACCACATATATAATACGTCTTAATCACTTAAACCACATGTATAATACATCTTAACCACTTAAACTACAAGCCGAGAAGATTGAACAAGATATTTTGCTAAAACTCCTTTTGATGCAAAATAAATAAATAACCTGTGATTATGGAAATTTTTGTTACCACATGAGAGGTTTAGTGCTCTTTTTTGTGTTTTAGTTGAAATAGGAGGTTCAACCAATGTTTTCTATTGTTTTTCCTCACACTCAAAAATAGAAAAATAATTAGATAATATTCACCTATCTACAAATTGTTGAAGAAGCATATATTCCGAGTGCAAACACAAATTTTTAAAGCTTGAGAACAATCAATCCAAGCCGTCGGATCCTCTGATATATTCAACTAGGTACCGTGAAAAACCATACATGCATTATCCCAACCGAAATTAAAACGAACAAAAGGAAAAAAAAAAAGAAAAAAAAACCAAAGCCAAAGGACTTTTTATGACTCGCTAAAATCAGGAGCAACGTCATCTTCATCTCTGCAGTTCCATCATACGAGCAAAGTCCTCGAAGCACACGAACCCGTCCCCGTTCTTATCTACCCCCGCTATCATGCGCCGGCAGTCCTCTAAGGTGCACCGGTCATCTCCTATCGCCGTAAAAACGTTCAAAAGCTCCTCGGCCGATATTTTGCCGTCGTGATCCGAGTCAAAGACCTCGAAAGCATCGCGCAGCTCCGAGTCCGCGGCCGGACCGCAAACCGGGCCGACCCGGCTCAACAGTGCCTCGAGGCTTATCGAACCGTTGCCTTCTCGGTCCACCTCGCTCAGCATCAACATCACCTCTTCTTGGCTCGGCGGGTCGGCTCCAAGCCGGCTCAGCAGAGCCTCTAGCTCTTTTCTCGAGACCACTCCGTCGTTGTCTCGGTCTATAAGCTTAAACGCCTGAGCCATGTCGAGCTGCAGATCGGTCGAGAAATCGGACCAGTCGCCCGATCTTTCGAGCAAAACGCTCGTCGGCGTCCCGATACCACCAGCTTCGGCTCCGGTTCCGGGCTTGTGGAGTGAGTCCGAGGACGAGGATGACGACGACGACGACGACGCCGTTCCGGACTCAAACGATAGTGGGTCGGAGGAGCGGCGGGACACCGCGGATCGGTCCTTCTTGGACCGGAAGAGGCGTTTCGGGCTGAGACTTTTGGAGCTGATTTTGATGAGCTTCATGACCAAAAATGAAAACCCAGATGGGAAAAGAGGTTGGACAGAGAGAAGGTGAGAAGAGTAAGAGGAAGAAGAAGGAGAGAGAAGGGAAATGATGGGAAGAAGAGAGGACGGGATGAGGGGTTAAATGGTGGGAGTGTAGGCACTTCCATGGCAACTTCCAGGAAGCTTCGTAGTGAACCTTTCCATGCGGCTAATTTATATATGATAATTACGAAAATTCACCGTTGAATTAACAATTAATATCCAATTAATTATGTTTTCATTAAATAGCAATAAAAAGTGGGGCCCCACCTATTTTGGTGTGACTTTGGGCTTGTTTGTTTGTTTCTTGGTGAGTTTTGTTTGTTTGGTTTGGGTACGTTTTGCTTACCTTTTGTTGTAAAAGTGAGTTTTCTTTCAGAACCAAAACAAAAAAAAAAAAAAAAAAAAAAAAGGGAGCTCTCTTTTGTACCCACCTTTCTATTTCTTTTCTAGAGGAAGGAGATTCTTTGGCGTGTTTGGTTAGCTGGAAAATTTGGGCTTTCGTTCGGTTTACCCGCAATATGTGGCGGTTTTATGATTCTCTAAGCTGAGCTGTCATATTGCCATTGCTTGATAGAATTTATTTTGATTGGATTGACCTCCTGCTACAATGATTTTCATCATAGGGTTCACACGACATAGGTAAAGTGGCTCCTTTTCCCCTACACCTACACCGGGTTCGATTCATAGTTTAAAATATCGATAATATCGACAAAATATCGAGAATATTATTGTGTTTTCAAATCAAGGATATTTTGAAACGTATCTCTATACATATTGTATAAATATCGATAATATTAAAAAATATCGATGTCGATAATTTCTCTCACACTTCAACAATATTTAGTTGACTAGTGATATCGTCACAATTAAGTTGTGTTTTATAGTATTTACTAGTTTGGTACCAAGTGAATTTGAATTTGTGACTTGTGGGTGTAATTTCAATTTAGTATCCTGAACTCTTATCTTAAATACACATTTACCTATGTACTCTCAATTTTAATAATTACATATCTTAAATTTTTTAAAATTTTTTAAAATCTATATTCGGCATCGTTAATTACTTACGTGGCAAATATGAATCCCACCTATTCACTCCTTTCAAGGTAAGTTATCATGGCCTCTTTTATTTTTGCTGTAAGTGTTCATAATACTTAATCATCATTGTTAATGATTATCTCTCGTTTCCACCTTACATTTAAAGGTTATCGATTGTTGCTTTTCATTTCATTAATAACCAACAGAGAAATGTGTTGAGAAAACCAAATTCGGTCCAAAGGAAGGACAACCAGGACGACATGCCATGCAAACCTTTCTTTCTCGCATAGAAAGCCTTCTTTATGGAATAAAATAATAAACAATGTGCTACAACTCAGTACTCGACTAGCACTCTTCCTGTGTGTCAGGTTTTGAATTATAAAATCAAGTGAATGTTTTTTTTTTTTTTTTTTTCCTTTTGTTACGAAGATAAAGACTACGCATCATCGTGAGTTGTTCTTGTTCATAGCGTACGCGTTTCGTACACTCAAGACCACTTCCTTATACTATGCTACTAATAATAATAATAATAATATTTTCTTTAGATAAAACAAAATGTTTAACTATGTTAGGCCCTATCTAATTATGTTGGGACTAAACTCAAATTTTCCTTTAACTTTGCATACTCATAATTTGAGTTTGCAAAACTTTGTTTGATCTGATGACTTGGCAGGGGTATTTGAGTAATTTTATACAGATGAGCTATTTTATGCTTACGTGGACTCCACACAAGCAATAAACTAATCAAACAAATTTTTTTAAAAAAAACAACAATAAAAATTCATAAAGCCAATAGAAAAAAGAAACAAAAATTTTAAAAAAATTTAGTAAGAAATTAAATTCGTAGCCCCCATCCTTTTCCCCACAACCCCGACCTTTTTCCCTACAACCACCATCTCCCCCAATCTTTCCCACGCTGTCGACACCACCCTTAAGTTGAACTTCATTATATGTCCAAAAAAGGAGATTGAGAGGTAGTGAAGAAAAGTAAAAAATAGAGAGATTGAGGAGCGGCAGATCTAGATTATATGCTCCTTGATTCTTGCTTGTTCTTGAAGTTGGGTGTCAATGGTGGAGATTGGATCGCGATGGTGATAGGGTTTGAATTTAGGGTGGGCTAATGCGGCTGGGTTTGTTGACAAGGGCGGTGGTGCGATGTGGAGAAGATGGTGGTGGCAATGGGGAGAAGATGGTGCTGGCTTTTATTTTTTTATTTTAATTTAGGCTCTTACAAAAAAATTTTAAAATAATTTTAAAAGGGCCAGATGGATGAAATTACTAAAAATTCCATACCACGTCATCAGATTTAATAAAGTTTTGGATGAAGTTGACGATATGGAGCAAAGTGGGTCACCAAACTATAATTAATGGGGATAAGTGGGACACTTTAAGTTTGAGGGGACAATGTGAGATTTGACTGTAGTTTAAGAGGGCATTGGTGTAATTAAACCATACATAAATACTTAAAATAGACTAAAGTAAAGTATCATTTAATTATAGGGAGCTACTAAGAGTCCTTTCTCTTTTCTCAGATTTAGGAGCTCATAGAGGTCTCCCTATTTTAGGAATTGGATAGGGAGTATGGTCGGAGGTGAGGTTTCTCACTTCCTCCCTAAATTTTCTCTATGGAAGTGGTAGGGAGTCCATTGTGGACGCTCTAAGAGCATCTACAATCATGCTCTCTATTTTTAAGTTAAAATGCTCTCTATTTTTAAGTTAAAATTTAGCTAAAAACATACAAAAGCTATTTTAGGAGCTCTCTATAAAATTTGAATTCCAATCATACTCACTAGTTTAGAGAATTATAAATACTATAATTTTTTTAAATTCAACTTACTTGGTCCATCTCAATACAAATTTTTTTTTTTTTAAAAAAAAGTTTGCATTAATTAAAAGTTTAAATTATAAGGAGCTATTAGGAGTCATTTCTCTCTTCTCATATTTAGGAGCTCCTTGAAGTCTTTCCATTTTAGGAGGTGGATAGGGAGCATGGTTGAAGTTGTATTTTTTCAATTCCTCTCTAAAATTTGTCTAAAGAGATGATTTAGAAATCCCATTATGAATACTTTAAGGACATCACATTCCCCATCCTCCTACATGAGGTGTTCATACCCATACGAGTCAAGTATTACTTTCTTAAAAGGGCACTTACCAAAAATTTTTATACAATTTTATACCCATTTCTAAGCTTTTAAACTTTAAACCAAACGGGTCAAGGCACGGGCAAGGATTAAGCCAATAAAAATAATAAAATGATAGATAAGAATTCCACAATTTCGGCGTGGTGGAAATGGAGAAGGAAATTATTTATACGGAATTAGGTTGAGCGCCGACTAACTAAGGGTTAAATTTAAAATGGTAGCACGCGGAATCAACACGCGAAACCGTGACGCACACAGAAGAGTGAACATGGAGAAATTCACTTACGTATGCCAAGGTCTTCCTCTCCTTTTGGCCTTTTGTCTTGACAACCCACGTCTAATTTCCCCAAACTCAGTGGGCATTGTTGGACCACCACACACACGGAAAATACACACACTGAATAATAATTTAATGCCATTTTCATCGATGGGAAAAAGAGGTGATGGGGTTTGACTCTCTGCCATCCACTACTTTTCTGTGTCTTTTTTCGCAAAACATGGTGATCATCAATAGCGTATCAAATGCTTTTGAAACAATCAAATTATTGCATCTTCCAACCACAGAAGCTTATGTTATTTGCTTTTAGTATGTGATTCATATGCAGTTGAATTGGAATGTCACTATTCAATTACACAAATTTTCAAATGGGGGGTGCCCTCCCATTGTGTCTAGTGTATGATGGGTGTCAAATTCGATGTCATTAGTCCATTCTTTCCTTATCAAGGCAAAACATAAACAAAAATTGGTGAGTCTGTAAATCAGAAAAGAATGGTATAATGTTTAGAGCATATTTACTTATTTGGAATCAGAAAAGTCGTCAATTGAGGAAATTAGTGTTGTAGAACAATCAGTTTAGAATCAAAATAACAGAATAATAAAAACAAACGAAATATATTTTATATAAATATAATTGAATCAATACAACAGTAATATAAATTGTGGAATACTGATTTAAATTGTAGATAGAGTCCTGCAGAGTTGCAGTGTCCTTTAGACAGTATTTCTCCTCTACCCTAGTGCTTGTAGTTCGATAGGAGTCTGTCCACCAGGATTAAACTATCTTAAATCAAAGTCTAAGCACAGTGACTTTGATTTCTGGCTTAACAATAGTATGAATTCTCTCAGGAAGTGTTAAAAATGTGAGAATGATTATGCTGTTCAAAAGTTAAATTATGGTTTGAATGTATTGTCAATATATAGAGGTCTGACACCTCTTCATCCAATAGTTATGTTAACTGTTTATCTTATTCGAATTTCAGATTTTGGTTTTATCTGAAAAAATGAATTTTGAATTAATACAAATAAATTATTAATTAAATCAACAGAGCCCAAGGCCCAAGGCCCATCTTTTGACAATTAATTATATATATATTTATTATACAAATATATATATATAATCCAAGCCCAAATCATGATGAGGCCCAACTTTGTCTCCACTAGGCCCATGCTCTATTTAGTATTTCCAAAGTGTTGGTGCTTATAAACTATAGAAGGAAACAACTCCCTTCCAATGTGGGACTAAATGCAAGTGTGTTTTCCTATACAAACTCTAACAATTAGGAATATAGAAATTAAGGAATTGGAATTGAAATAGCTATTTCTCCCTAATTGATTTGGTTTTAAGGATATTAGATTACATATTTTAAAATAAAAGGAAAGTCAGACAACCAGAATAATTTCAATACCCATGTTATATCTTTTCAAGGTCCAATTGAATTAACTTAGGCATCGGAGGGCCTTTGGCTAACTTCCCATTGGGTGTGGTCTATTTACTCCAACCTTTTTCATAGGGATCGAGGGAGAAGAAAGAGAAGGAAGTTTGAGGGTCAAAGAATCTACATGCGAATATTCCTTGTGCGGAATTTTGCTCAAACATTTTGCTGCTTTCATTGAGAGCACGAGTTATACTCAACACGTGCTCTTGAATCAAAGGAATCTGTTTCCTCCTATTGATCACTCAACCAAAGCATTCCAAACAACTGTGGTTTGAAGCATGCACATTTGAAGCAAGGCCACCACGACGAAGTAATCCCCGAAGCGCCGAAGCTATATGTTTCGTGATCTTGCGACCGAAACCATGGCTCTATCTCATGGCCCTGTGGCTACCACATGGCCTTGCTGCCGGATTCGAGGCTCATCACCACGATGAAGCCTCGATGTACGGTGCAGCCACCACTTGTGGCCATCTTGGTGTTGCCGCCAATTACAGCCTGATCTTGGAACAACTCCATCTGTTGGCATTGTCGCCAATTGCTCCCTACACCTCCAACGAAACCCTAACCCGCATGCAATTGGGCTTCACACAATTCTTTCCTCCAGATCCAAGCAGTCAAGCATACCTCAACCTTAGAGTAGACTAGCTCGCTCACATAGTAGAAGACCAAAACAACTTGGTTGGGCAACTCTCATGCATATCAATTTGGTCCAAGACCTAGTCCCTGGATCCCATGGTGAAGAAAGAAGGATGGAAGAGCGAACAGGCAAAGAGTTTGAATATCGCAGGCAGGTCGGGTAGGAGCAAGCAGGTATGGATTTGTCGCGTTACCCAGCATGTTGACGTGTCACAAGCATCCGCGAGCCCCACTCAAAGTAGATCAAGTCTCTGATCGAGATTAAGTCTAAGGACCAACGTGCACTTGAGGTTGGGCCCACGATTCGATGTTCACTCTCTCCTGGGCCCGCAAAGAAGTATTCATGCGAGACTAGGCTCCCAAGAAGGTTAGCCTCACAATCCCCTTTATGAAGTACGTGAAGAAAGACGCTCACCTACTCACTTCACAAGAGCAAATTCTCAGCGATAGGCCACAGAGGATCCCTCACAGGCTCAGTCCACCAATACGCCGCGTAAGCAAGATAGTCGAGAAGATCTGCTCTGTAGAGACAATGAGAAGTTAGACCAACGATGCCAACATCATGGGAGACACTAACGTGATCCACAAGCCATGCAGGCAGAAGATGTTGAGAAGCTCGTGAATGATCAACTTTGAGGCTTGAAGATTAAAGGAGATTTAGAAGATGCTTTGCGCAAGGAGGTAGACCAAGTGAACTGTGAGAATCCATATTCTTAAAAGTTTTTTAAAAAGAGGATTAAACGTTTATATATATATGTATTACTTTACGTTTACAATGTTATTCTAATAATTATTTGTATTTAGTAAATATATATATGTGTGTTCATTTGAAATAACTATAAATTATATATTTATTATTTGTTTTTCTCTAAATGGGTACCCTTAGATATTTCTTGGGTATTTAACTTATATAATTGTATATATTTATAATAATATTAAATTGTTAGAATTGTGTTATTCACCTTCTGTGTATTAAATAGCTAAAAATCTATTTTTATCTTTCGGAGCAAGTTAATTTGGACAAACTCCTCCAAGTAAAGAATTGACAAAAACATTCTCTTTGTGAAGACCTATATTTTTAAAAGTATATGTATTTATAATTTTAGAATTAAATATTTTACTACATATTTAATTATATATTTTAATTAATTATATATATATTGGTTATATTTATGTGTGTAATTATTTTGGTACGTATATATAAATATTGTTGTTATACTTTTATGTTAATTATTATAAATATTATTATAATAATATTTATATATTTCTATGTTTATGATAATATTTAGTTTCTTTGATTATTAAATAAATATATAAAGAAGTTTGTTATCCATATGTCGTCCACTATATGCATGTTAAATGGCTAAGTTCAAAAGTGAAGTAATCCTATTGCATTTGCAACACCTCCTGCTATTACATTTTAGGGAGACTTTGGAAAAGCCCAAAGGAGAGAGAAAAATTTTAAAAGAAGCCGAAATGGACAAAATTGCCCTTATTTATTTTTTGATTTCCTAAGGAATCTTTTACATTTGCATGTCTTTGGTTTAAAAGTTGAGAGGTTTTTCTGTCTTTTTTGAAAAAGCTTTGGCTTTTTCCAAAAGTGAAAGTTTTTTTATGGGTAAAACCTAAATTTACTTACATTTTATAACTGGCAGTCTTACATTCATTACATGCATTATCACCTTGAGTTCATCTATTTACCTTGCAGAGCATGAGACAGCTCATGCTATAATTACGGGTTGCTAGCAGCCTTATCTTGTTAATATCATGCCAAATTGACAACATGCTATTTTGCTAGCCGTCATAGGTTAGTAGCAACCGACTTTCCCTTAATATAAATAGGGCATTCTACAATTGAGAGAGAGAAGCTTGTGTTTTCTTCAACTTTGAGCTAGCTTTGGAATCGAGCTAGAGGTTTTTTGGGGGTCTTTTACAGAGATTGATTTAATTAAATTTTGTGAGCATTATATTATGCATGGTATTACAATTTAGTTGACGTTCCTTATTATTGGGTGTTTACATATTCTTTAACTATTTGAACAATGTTGGCATAATTATATATACATTGGTGATATTTTAAATGGTTACATTGTTGTGAGATATATAGGATATGTGAAATGCATAATTATATCATATCATGGAAATTGGTTGGATTGAGAAAATAATGGAAAAAAAAGGTAATGAAAATAATCTTTTGTGTAGTTGAGTCTAACTCTTGGCAAGTACCAGATCTCAGGGATCCCATAGTGCACATGATTTTTATTGGGTGAAAACGAGACTGGCGATAGGGAGTTAGACAAGATGACTAACAAAAGGGGATTTATGGGATGATTGAGATGGGGATTAGTTCATATAAATGGGCATTTGGTGTAACATCCTTGACCAAATTTAATCAATTTAATCAAATTTAATTCTTTTGTGAAATTATAATTTTGCCCTTGGGCTTGGGAGTAGGGGTACTTTGGTCACTTTTTAGTCCAGAGGGATTTTGGGGAAATGAGTGGCACTGTTGTGAAGAGCTCGCTCTCAAAACTTCGTAGACACGTAGTGGGCCCAAAACAAAGAAGTTGTGGTTAATGAAAGTGCGGTGGCACAACCGTAAATATTTCAAAGTTGGATTTTGAAAACAGACTAGTCTCTCTCTCTCTCTCTCTCCGACACACTCTCTCTTTACGATCGCAATAGCAATTTTTCGACGGTGATTTTGTCGCCGTCCAGTGTCCAATTCGAGTGAAATTGGTTGCAAAATATTTGTATCGATGTCCTCTATCTAACCCACCCATTTTCCTAGCTCACAAAACCCAAGGAAATTAAAGTGGAACGACTGGAAGTTCGAGTGAATTTTGAAGTTTTCGACGCCCTTTCCGGTGACTTCGACCGCCGTTTTAATCGAGTGAGGCATGAAACTTCATCTACTCTTCGTGATCAATCCATTTATGTAGGTATTGTAGATCATTCAATATACCCATATTAGGCCGGCGGTTTGATCGTGATTTCACCTAGCTTCGATCACGTTTTGGCCATGGTCCAAGAACAAAAAGTGTTCCCCTTGTTAGTCTGAACGTATCGGTATAGGTATTTTAGGGTGTTTCGTGAATTTTTCCGTCGCCGAAATTTTCCCAAGCCACCCCATGCTCTGCCGGTGCATGTGGTAGTGCGTGGGCCATGGTGTAGTGGCCCATTATGTTCAAATTTGATCCTCATGCCATCCCAAGCATGACGGTATGCTCGAATTAGAATTTGGTTGTCGTATGACAGTCGAACAAATTTACGCATATTAGGCGATATCCGGGTTTGACAGGTTCAGACCGTTCGATCGGTCCTATTTTCTAATATGTTATTCCTCATACTTCTAGAAACGTTTAGGAACTTGTGGATCTAGAATTGGAGTCTTGGATACTCCGAATCAATGAGTCTAGTGTTAGGCAAAGTGATTGTCGTCCGATCGTGTGATTGGCTTAGATCCGACCACTCAATCGAGACCAAACTTGCAGGACTTGTTTAGTGACTGTGTTGGACCTATAGGAACTGTTTGATTGGAAATCAAACGTCGTGGGCCCTGTGGGCCCGATTGGCCACGGAGGTGGAAGTTTGTGATTTTTAGGCGAAAGGTGACTTTGAGCCATGTCCATCACCCAAGTAATTCGCTGGAAGGATTCACATCACTTCGATCATAATCAGATGGTTGGTTCACTCCCCATGTATACTCAGCGACAAAATGTTCCGACCGCTCAACAAGGCCAAAATGACCTTGGCTGAACCACGGCCGTCGACCAAAATGATTTTGGCCGAGACCAGCCGTCGGTCCCAACCATGTGTTGGTTGAAGATGTTACGAAAGTCGTCGGAGGACCATTGTTCAGGCCAAATCATGCCACTTCATTGGAAATCCAACAACTTATCCGTGCAATGGAGATGTCGAACAACCTCAATCATCAAAGAATGCAAGAGGCGACTCAAACCATTCCTTAAACCATGGCCACTCTATCAACGAGCGGTTGGATTGATTGTTAGGCCAACAAAATGGAATCGGGAGGGGCCAAATGGAGTGCAAATGGCGGGGCCTCAAGCGGATGCCCAACCAAATATTTTTTGGGATTAATGTACCCCAACCTAATCCACTAGCTGGGGGCAACCCAGCTTCAGCAATTAATGTTCCGCCGATGGGCAATAACCCATATGCGGCGGCCACTAATTCCAAGTGTTCCCATCATAAAATCAATGCCGCCCATAAGCTCACCAAAGGGCCAGAGCAAATTTTGTTGGGCCTCATATCAACCAATTCGATGGAGTCGGTGGTTGGAATAATCTCGATGGGAATGCTAACAACCCATTGCTAGGGAGTCAAGCAATTGACCGAGGTGCGGTCTAACAAATGATTCAAGATATGGTGCCTTATGCTAGGAGGATTGGTAGGCCAGTCTACCGGAGGCCATATCCGGAGCATTTTGATCAGGAGGAATTTCTGAGGGGTTTCAAGGTTCCGAATTTTGCACTATTTTTGGGAGATGGGCTCCAATTGATTGTTGAACACATTGGCCGATTCACAGCGCAGTGTGCAGAGATTGGGCACTGTGAAGCCTTGAAACTAAGGCTATGTCCTAGTACCCTTACGGGGGCAACTTTCTCATGGTATGTTAAGCTTCAGCAGAACTCTATCCCGAATTGGCAAGTCATGGAACAAGTCTTCCACGAGCAATTCTATCGACCGGAGCTGGAAGTCTCGATGGCTGATTTGGCGAAGATAAGCCAGAAGCCAAGTGAGTTGGTCCAAGAATATTTGGGGCGATTTAGAAAAGTAAGGGCTAGGTTCACGGTCAATATGTCGGAGCACGAGTTTGCAAAATTGGCCCAAGGAGGATTGTTGCTTGGTGACCTCCGAAAGAAATTCAAAGGGATTGAGTTCCACGACATTTATGACCTCTTACTTCGAGGGGACCGATACGAAGCCCTTCTAAAGGAGGAACAACAAAAGGGGCGGCAGGCACCTCGACCAACCTTTTATAAGAATTCGGCCAAACCCTCCGGGCCTAGGACTATGGCAGTCCATGCGGTGGATGTTGAAAGATATAGAGTCAGAAGAAAGAGATCAAGAGGTTTTTCTAAAAAAGGAAGAAGAGTCGATCGAGGTAAACTTGGCCGAGATTATGGGCAAAAGGCCATATATGTGCAAGGCTTTGGCTAAAGCCTTCAAGGATCAAAGGTCGACGATGGCCCAAATTTCCAAGTTTAGTGGAACCTCCAAAAAGACTTCATCGATTGGAAGATCTTGAAGTTTCCAGAGAAAGTTATCATGGGCATCGACCAGAACCCTTTTCCAAATGCCCAAGTCAATATAGTAAATGTCAATTTCCTAAGGCCGGACCAACCTAGGCAAAGATTAGACTTGTGTGGCTCAGCAAAGGCTGCGACAGAAAGAAGGGCAAGGGAGATTTCGGCGGACCCTAAGGCAAGGGGCAAGGCCAAAATGCACCCTGAGGTGGCCAAGGTACTTGAGACAAAAGTTTCAACCAAGGAAGAACCTCCAAAGGCCATTGTGCTATGCAGTCGATGCCAATGTGAGGTGACTCTCGAAGTGGTTCAACCAAAGCCCAAGGAACCTACCAAGGGGCTGATTAAGGAGCAAATCAAGGATCAAGTCCAAGTGGGCAGACCTAGGATTTTCGAAATGAGTATAATAACAAGTCCTGCTGAAACTTAAGGCCTACATAGCCCAAGAGGCAAAATGGAAGTAAGGTCGAACAAATGTTCATTGCATGAATACCAAGATAGGTACGAGAGGTCATGATATCAGCTTAAAATGAGAAATTAACATGCCCTTCTAAGGTATGAAGACATTAATTCGCCAGACTCAAGCTAAAACAGAAGCATGTGGATCTCAGTGGGCGAGGCAAAAGCCGAGATGGGGCCTATGTATCAAGACCCTGCCCTGCGAACGGGAGTGGTGTCCCAACTTTCAAGGTGCGAAACACAAAAGCGGCCCAATGGTATATAAGCAGAGGCCCAAAACTCCCATCGGTACTTCTGAGCAAACGAGAAGGGCTCAAAGGCAATATGCCATCACTTGCAAGGCGAAGTTAGAATTGGCGGACTAAAGGCAAGCTCAACTTGATTGATTAGTCGAGCTTCGAGAGAAGCTTCAATTAGAGGAATTGGAGTTGGCCAAGGCCGATGTCGTCATTTCCTTGGAGGCGGTTGCGGCTGAGGGAATAAAAATACGTCTAGAATGGGTGAATGGCTGAGTCGTGATAACAGCCCCGGAAGAGCCAATCAAGATGATGGGAGATAAACCTTTGAAGGTTGGAAAGACAAAGGTGGCTTTGACGAAAGCCAAGCCTCCGCCAAGTCCCCGGGCATGACCAAAGTGGCTCAGCCCACCAAGGTTAAGAAGAAAAAGGAAAATGACCCAAACATGGTCTAATAAGCTGGGTGTGAGCTACATATGGTATTAAGTGAACCAAGGGCGGCCGAAGACGAAAAGCTCCGTGGAGATGATGAGGAGTATGTTGATAATTAGTATATAGAGGAACTTCCGGAAGAGGCCATGGAACAACTTGAGAAAGAATGCAAGGGAGAGATGGCCAAATTTGAGAACGAATTGAAGGTGGGCAAGGTCAAAGTGAAGTTTGGGGACTTTGACGAGGTAAATGCCATGGTTATTGCACTCCTACTATTTTTCGAAGCTCGGCCAGATCAACATAATTATATGGACGGAGATGTGTTCGATGAGGTTGAGTCCATGGTCCAAATGGAAGGGGCCAAAGAAATTAAGGTGGCCTAAGAAATTCCAAAGGAAGGGAATGCCCAACCCTGTATCATGGTGCCCAAAATAGAGGAAAAATTGCCCAAGAATGAGTGCTATGAGATTTCCACCAAGAGAATGTCCTCCCACCTTAAGCCCTTGTATGTGGGAGCTCATTTTGATGGAGTTCCGATAAGCAAAGTCCTTGTAGATACATGGGGCTATGATCAACATCTTACCAGCCTCAATCATGAGGAAATTGAAAAAAGGCTCGAATGAATTGATTTCGACCGAGACAACGGTCAGTAGGTTCATGGGAGACACCACGACCTTAAAGGGGATTATCCCACTCCAAGTTAGAGTAGGGCAAAAGGTTAGAATGACTGCCTTCTTTGTGGTGGAGACAACGACCCATTTCAATGCTTTGTTGGGCTGAGATCGGATCCATGGAAGTATTTGTGTGCCCTCTTCACTTCATCAATTTTTATAATTTTGGCATGAGGATGGAAGTGTAGAGATTGTTCAGGCCGATGCACGGCTCTTCATGGCCTTTGCCAATACAGTAGAGGCAGAATTTTATGAGGATGACATTGGGCCTCTTTATTTTACGGGGCCAGGTAGGAACGGCCGACCTACGGGAGTCTCAACCCAAAAGTTGATAGACTTAGGGGCATATGATGCCCAAGCAGATGGGGAGCGCCCCAATATAGCTAATTTTTTCTCCCTCAATGAGTGATACAAACATAGAGGAAGAGAAGACGGCCGCGGTGGAAGACCCTTTGAGACGGCTATACGATTTTTGGGCCGAAAGAGCGACCGAGCATAGGTCCACCACCAACTTAGTGGAATTTCTTCATAAAGGTTCGGAAGATGATGCACTCGAGGTCAAGGAAGTAGAGTTGGCCCCAAGCAAGATGGATGATTCGAAGGCGGAAGTCCAAACCCTTTGGTTGAAATCAACTTGGGGACGGAAGACAACCATCGACCAATCTACGTTAGGTCTAATGGAGCTAGAACTTCGGGCCAAGATGGAAGAGCTTTTGAGAGAGTTCAAGGATTGCTTCGCTTGGGAACACACCGAGATCCCCAGATTGAGTCGTGACTTGGTCAAGCAGCCGCCCCATCAGCTTCCAGGTTTCTGTCGGGAATTTCATAGGATTCTTGGTGCACCAAAGGGGAATTCAAATTAATAAAAATGAGGCTAAGGCTATCATTAGCACCCTATTCAAAAAACAAGGTGTGCAAAATTTTGTTGGGCTAAATTAACTTTCTCCGAAGGTTCTTAGCCAACTCCGCAGGAAAAGTTGAGCCTTTTTCATCTTTGCTAAAACTTAAAGATGAAGAGAAATTTTGGTGGGAAGAGACTCACCAAAGGGCATTCGACGCCATTAAAGAATATTTGGCCAAGCCTCCGGTGCTCATTCCGCCAAAGCGTGGCCGACCCTTGAAATTATATATTTTGGCCGCGAAGAACTCAATTGGAAGTTTGTTAGCTCAAGACAAAGATGAGAAGAGCAAGCAGTATATTAACTTAGCCGAATTCTAACGGCCACCGAGAAAAAATACTCGATGGTAGAGAAACTTGGCTTAACCTTGTAGTTTACCACAACCGAGTTGAGGCATTACATTTTGCCCTCTGTGGTGCATATAATCGCCAAGATTGATTTGAACCGAAATGGTTAGGTCCATTTCTCTCCAATCAATGGCCGACTTTTGGCAAAATATTACCCAACGGTTTGGGAAATGGCGGAGATATAGTCCGCCTTAAGGAAATATCGTCGTAGCGAGATAATGATTTTTGTTGGAAGAATGGGCATCATAAAAATACATCTTCCAAAAGCTATCATATATATAGGTGGGCAAAGTTCACTACAAAATAGGGCCAGGAATGGCCAAGGCATCCAGCTCAATTCAAAATTTAATATTATGCAAGGTGAGCAAAAATTCTCAAACTTTAGAAATTGAGAGGTCTCGGGTTTCGACTTGCTTACCTCTATACCTATTCCGAGCTATGCAAGTCGAGGGGGCAATGTTTAGAGGTGGTCAAAATTCACCCAATTTGTTAAGGAAGAATTCCTAGTGAGCGAGAATTCCTAGTGTGCAAAGAATTCCTAGCGGCGAGAATTCCTAGCGGGCGAAGAATCCTAGCAGGCGAGATTTCCTAGCAGTTGAGAATTCCTAGCGGGCGAGGAATTTCCAGCGGCCGAGAATTCCTAGCGGGCGAAGATTCCTAGCGGCCGAAGTGCCTTCTCAAAAAGGTGGCTGAGGTGTTTAGGGGTGGTAGAAATCCACCTAACCCGGACAAAAGAATTGGTCGGGCACGAGAAGAATAGCGGCCGGGCTTCTGAACTACGGAGTTGGGCCTAATGAAACCAGGCACGACTTGGTGCAGCTGGGCACAGCCGGAGATATACGAGCCTTGCGAGACGTAGCCGGGCAGTTCGAATAGAGCCAGAGATCTCTGCTGGGGTTTTATTGCCCAAGGAGATTGCGGCCGAGTTTTGCTAGGAGATACGGCCGAGTCTTGTTAGAAGTTGCGACCCCATTTTTTGATTTTGAGTAGACAGTTTTGGAGAATGGCGGCTGGAGTATTTGCTTTCTCGAAAATTCTGTGGTACATCAGCTGTACCGGTGCAGCCAGTAATCCAAAGGCCAGTATTGCATTTTAAAAATGAAGGGCTAAGATTGAATGACCGGAAGACTTGTTGTGCCTTTTGTTATTAAATATCACGTGACATACACGTGACTGAGAAAACAAGTAAAAAGCTTCAACGAAAGCGCGGAAGCCCTCACGTGCACTGGAGCTGCTTATCTTTGCGATCGATCTCTCTCTTGGAAATCCAATCCTCATCTGTGTCCCCAAATCAGAATCTGGGAGTCTCACCTCTGCCGACGCCGAGATGCAACAGTCATCGGACATCGCCGATTCCGGAATCACCATCCACGCAAGGTTTGCCTGCTTAGTTGTCTTCTTTTTCCATCGGTTCAATTCAGAAGATTACTCGGTTTTTGTCTTTGAAGAATCTTTATCAAGAAGCTTGGAAGCAATTGGGTTTTGGGGTTGATACATCTGGCAGATCACCACATGCTCTCCATTTGTTTGCTGAAATGTCACACTCATGTTGGGTATGCAATGGCGGTACTGCACTTCTTGATTTTGATCTTGGCTACCATATGGGCATTCGAGACGATGGTGGTGGTGAGTTTCTCACGAGTTGCTTCATTGGAGGGTTGATGACAGAGAGCTTCGCCAGGACTTGTACTTGCTTCGTTTTGTTCCTGTTCAAGAAGCCTCTACGCCAAATCTAAAATTGGTCAAGGTTATACAGGGCTTTATCAAGAATTGTTCAGTTGTCATTTTCCTTGATTCTGGTAGTTCACGAAATTTCATTGGTTTGGCACTATTCAAATGGTTAGGGTCCAGGATTATGATTGTGTCCACACTGTTTTTACTCTTCCGTTGGGTAATTGCATTCTTGATTTTGATGTTGGCTACCTTCTGGGCATACGTGGCCAAGGTGGTGGATTTGAAGTTGATAATGGGCATACTGGAAAAGAAGAAAATTTCTGCAAGGTTTATGGCTATGAGCTTGAGTCATTGAGAGCTTTACTTCTTTCTCCCAGGGCTCATTCCAAAGGACTTGGAGCCATTGATGTGTTAGTGAGCTTTCCAATAATTGGGGAGTTTTATGTGGGTGGGCTGCCAATCCAGCAGCAGTGAGACCATGAGTATTGTTTGGTTCAGCATCTCTGTAATTGCATGCTCTGATGGTGGCCTTGTTCAAGCCAACCAATTGATATATTGCTACAACAATATGAGTTCAATGGCACACATCCATCACTGAAATGGCAGCAACTTGTTGGTTCGAATTCCAGAATTTCATCCTTGAGGACAAGGATTGTTTTTGTGGGGAGGGTAGATAGGAATCTCTATATAAGCTGGAACTAGGTTAGTTGTTAACCATTAGTTAGGCTATGCTTAGTTGACAGTTGGTTAGGTTAACTCTATATTAACTAAGTGAGTCTGTATTTGAGGGAGTTAGTTGAGAAATTGTATCTTTTTCTTTGTGAAAGAAATAATATCATTGCTCTTGAGATATTGAGTTAAAGTAGAAGGCAGGTACTATCAATTTATACAAGAACTGCTAAAACTCTAAACCTAAGATCGAAGTGGAGGATAACGCAGAGGCCAATGCACAATGATGGCTTCCTGCACACACTAGGCTTCACTTTCTCACCTGCTTCCCGTGTAATGTCTCTCTCTCTCTCTCTCTGTGAAATAATTGGGCAAAAATAAAACTAAATGCATACGAAACTCCAATTCTCAATTTGTGCATTGATCCTTCTTATCTGTTTGGCTGCAGAGGGTGCAACTTGAGAGTGGAAAATTCAATGTTTTCCAACTCCTCCTTTAGGCCACAGGTTACAAATTGTTGTCATTTCTCAGTGTGTATTTTTAGCTTCTTCCCAATTTGGTTTTAATTATAAACATTTTGCAGGTAACTTCCGGAATGCAAAAAATGGCAGCAGTTGGCGAATGTAGTGCCGAAGGAAATTGGTACGAAAGGGAAAACTCCAATTGACTGCTTGCGTAATCTTTCTTGTTAATAGTGTGAATTATATGACAAAACAAAGAAATTTAATTTGGGAACCCAATTTTAGAGTTTTCACATGTCTAAATTGAAATGTTTTTGTAAGTGAAAGCTCATCATGAAAAAGGTATAGAGTTATGTAAGTTATCGTAAACTCATGTTTTCATACTCTCTCTCTCCCTAAACCCAGGTTTTGGATGCACAGTTCCGTTTCTAATCGAAGCTTAATATGCTTTGGAAATTAGATTCTTTAAAGTGGGTTTTTCTTCAGGGTATTCTGAAAGCAAAACCCAACAATCTCAGCTACATTTTTTTGAAAGAATTACCTAAATTGGTGGTATGTTTCTGCTATTGAGTCAAATTTTGTTTTTGGTTTTCCCTAGTAGGAAGTAGTTTCTATGACGTGGCTCTTTTGCTATGCAATCACCAGGCTTCTGGTTTGTAATCTTCAATACTCCATGATTTTAATTAACATTGCCAGTCAAGAAATCGTTTTTAGGAAGGTGAATTCCCAATGTGGTTTTTTCAAGGGCTTTCAAGAGACCAACTCAATCACTTGAAAAGCTAATGGATGTTATGAGGGAAGAGCTTCCTAACACAATGGCTGCTGTTCGTATATCCGGGATAGAGCTCAGTGTCTTGGGTTGCCATTACCATTTCAAAGATTGTATTGCTAAATCTGTAAGTGTATGGTTCAAATGTGATGCTCATGATTGGTATTGGTTGCTATGGTTGCCATAACTGCTATATATTGGTGGCTCTGGCTAATGATTCAGGAAAAGAGCAATTAAGAAAAGTGCATTTTTGTTACACTGAAATATATGTTTTGAGATACCATCACAGTGTTTAAATAATCTCTCTCTACCTCCCTCGCATTTGCAGGAAGGGGTATGCTCACTTGGACTTTTCATGCATACTTGGTGAGATTCTCACCTTCTTCTGAGAGCCTAATATTTAGGGGCTAACATTTGTGTACTCTACAAGTTAAAATTGAGCTAAACGTATTACAAAATATTTTAGGTAAAGTGTTTTCTTTGCTTCTGTTTCTTTTTTGAGATCTTATTTCTTATTTATGTGACATGGAGTCTTGGTTAGAGAAAATAGATTATATGACATTTAATTTTCTATAGCTTTTAGGTAGTAGTAGATTATCCGTATTGTCATGCAAATGAACACACACAAAAAAGAGGCCCTCTAGCCAAAAAGAGGAAATTTGGTGATCTTTGCATACATTATAAGAGTGTGATCCAATGAGCCTTCTGGTAAAAACAACAAAGTTAAAAACCAAAAGAAGGGCGGAATGCAATTGCATATTGTAAACTAAGAATTGCAAACAGACATTACGAAATTGCATACATATATATGCAATTGCATATTGTAAAATGAGAATTGCACATAGATGCTACGAAATTGCATACAGGTTTATGCATATGCATATTATAAACTGAGAATTGCACACATGTGCTATCAAATATGCGATATATGCCCAAAAACCATTAAACATGGCTAAATTGTTGATTTAGTCCTTGAACTTGTACCCAATTTTCAATTTATCTCATGACATTTTTTTTATAAAATTAAGGATATGAATTTGTCTTTATCGCCAATATCTTCCCTGCCGTTTAATTACCTAACATTTCGTCCAATCTGTCATTAAATATGAGGGAAAATGGGTCATTTCATACGTTAAACATAATTGAATTATGTAAAATAAGATAATATGAAAGGATGTTAAATATATGCCATAAAGCCAAACATGTGATGTTGCTTTCTTTTCTGGATATTTCACCATCATTTATGGGTAAAATCGTTGTTTTCAACTATGATATTTAGTCTAAAATCATAATAGCACAATAATACTTGGAATATGGTTCGTATCAGGGCTATGCAATGAGACTCGATATAAGAAGACTTCTCATACTTTCACTTCATGTCATAAACATTCATGATCATATATTATCAATTGGATTGGGCATTGATCATAATCGAAAGAGTCCAATTTTCTTTTTCGTCAATTCAATGTGGCTTAATCAATCGACCATTAAGTAATAATTTTTGTTGAAAGTTTTTAAATTTATATTTGTATCAACAATCATATGTTTGATATTATTGATTTTTTTCAATTAACAATGTTGTAATAATTGGAGACAATCAACAAAGTTCAATTTTATTCCCAATAGTTCATTGGGTTAAATTAGTAGTAAATCACGAAAGTTATATTGAGTAATTTATGCCAACAAACCTACCTAACGAAAGCTAAGTGACTCGTTCGTCGGGTAAATGATGTTGCCCATTGACCACATTACCCAACGAACTCCATGATTTACTCAACAAACAAGGTATTTTACTTCGAGGAAGTAAGGGGTGCATTCGTTGATTAAAATTGGACCCAACTAACTTACTTTTTCAAACAAACGGGCTATTTGTTCACGTAAACGCAGGAGTTGTGTTCGTTGAGTAAAGTTGCCCGTTCCCCGAAAAAAAGGGCAAAACTAACTTACTTTTTCAAACAAACGGGCTAGTTGTTCATGTAAACGCAGGGATTACGTTCTTTGAGTAAAGTTGCTCCTTCTCCGGAAAAATTGGCCCAACTAACTTACTTTTTCAAACAAACTGGCTTTTTGTTCATGCGAACGCAATGGGTTGCGTTCGTTAAGTAAACTTGTCCGTTTCCTGAAAAAATGGGCCCAACTAACTTACTTTTTCAAACAAATGGGCTATTTGTTCATGCAAACGTAGGGGTTGCATTTGTTAAGAAAAGTTGCCCGTTCCCCGGAAAAATTGGCCAAACTAACTTAATTTTTCAAACAAACGGGCTATTTGTTCACGTAAACGTAGAGGTTGCGTTTGTTGGGTAAAGTTGCCCATTCCCCTGAAAAATGGGCCCAACTATCTTACTTTTTCAAACAAACGGGTTATTTGTTCACTGGAACACTGGGGTTGCGTTCGTTGAGTCAAGTTTCCCGTTCTTCGGAAAAATGGGCCAAATGAACTTACTTTTTCAAACAAATGGACTATTTGTTCATGCAAACGCAATGGTTTGCGTTCGTTGAGTAAAGCTGACTATTCTCCAGAAAAATGGGTCCAACTAACTTACTTTTTCAAACAAACATGCCATTTGTTCACGGTAACGCAGGGGTTGCGTTCGTTGAGAAAAGTTGTCTGTTCCCCAAAAAAAGGGTTCAACTAACTTACTTTTGCAAACAAACGGGTTATTTGTTCACGTGAACGCTGGGGTTGCGTTCGTTGAGTAAAGTTGCCCGTTCTTCGGAAAAATGGACCAAATGAACTTACTTTTTCAAACAAATGGGCTATTTGTTCATGCGAACGCAATGGTTTGCGTTCGTTGAGTAAAGCTGCCTATTCTCCAGAAAAATGGGTCCAACTAACTTACTTTTTCAAACAAACATGCCATTTGTTCACGGTAACGCAGGGGTTGCGTTCGTTGAGAAAAGTTGTCTATTCCCCAAAAAAAGGGCTCAACTAACTTACTTCTTCAAACAAACATGCTATTTGTTCACGCGAACGCAGGGATTGCGTTTGTTGAGTAAAGTTGTCCGTTCCCTGAAAAAATGTACCCCACTGACTTACTTTTTCAAATAAACGGGATATTTATTCACTCGAATGCAAAGAGTGCCTTTGTTAAGTAAATTTACCTGTTCCCCTGGAAAATGGACCCTACTAACTTAGTTTTCCAAACAAAGGGGCTATTTGTTCAAGCGAATGCAGGGAGTGCATTCGTTCAGAAAATAAAAGTTGACAAGAAAGAAGAAGACATGAATGGGTGTTTTGTTTTGAGTTGAAGAAATTATTATTATTATTTTTTAAGGAAAAAACGTATGGGTGTGATATATACTATTGTTAGTTTAATTGGATCTATCCCCTTATATTTTTCACGTGCTTCTTTTTAAAACTATTTAAAATTTTGTTCTTATAATAAAAAGAGAATAAAATTACAAATATATTCACATAACTAAGACTCAAACCTAGACCTTGTACCAAAGGATATGCACTAGAAACCAAATCCACTAAATAAAATTTTGTGTCAATGTGCGGCACGTTGGAGTATATATACAGTTGTTATAATATTAATATATATTATATAAAGTAAAAGAAATTCGGAGGTCCTAAAAAATTAGGAGCCCTATGCAGTGGCACCACTTGCATCATGCCAGGGCCGCTCCTGCCTACTAGTTCGGTTAATCCTAATTTTTAATACAATCATTGATAATGTACATAACATTTATGAATATTTTACACCAAAATTACGTATTTCAATGCTTATATTTGTCATTTTTGTTGATTTTTTCCCGATACCTAAAACGATAACGATATATTCCTCGAAATTTCCGTAAATTGGAGGCCCTATATTATCTGCACGACCGATATTTTAATCCTTGACCTTACCTTTGTGAGGTGCAGAAATTAGACCCGGCAATATTGCACACGACCCGTTAACATGACACGAATTCGCATCAAATTATCAATATTTGGGTTGAACTTAATGGGTCGGGTTAAAAACGAGTGAACCCATTAAGCTAACGAGTCGTGTCGGGTCAATTTGCGAATATTGCATCCACCCGTTAAGGAGAGTAATTCTGTATTTTTTTAAAATCTATATTTTTTAAATATCTCATATCCCCAACATCATGCCTTTTTAAAAAAATAAAATAAAATTCTTTCTTATTTTCCTTCTCTCTCTCTCTCTCTCTCTCTCTCTCTCTCTCTCTCTCTCTCTCTCTCTCTCTCTCTCTCTCTCTCTCTCTCTAATATTATTTTTCCTTCATTCCACTTCCTCTCTTCGTCGACTTTCTCATCTCCCCCTCTCTTTTTTTCTCTTCTCTACATCCCTCAATCTCTCACTTTTTTCCTGTTCTTCTCCCCTTTCGGAAATTGTCCATCTCTCTCCCCTCCATTTTTTTTCTTCTCTTCTTCTCTCCCTTTTTTTCTTCTTCTTCTTCTTCTTATTCTCTCCATCTCTTTCTTTTCTCTCCATTTTTTTCTTCTCTTCTTCTCTCCCTCCCTTTATTTTTTTTTAAATTATATATAAATAATCTAATCAACCAACATTTTGCTTCTCTTGTTTTATCATTATGCAAGACTAATCCTGAACTTGTAGATTTTTGGATGGTGTTTATGAAAGATGAAAATTGGGAGAAAAAGGGCAGAGATAGGGGGTTGCTAACTCGTTTTGGGATATATATATATATATATATTTCCTAGTTTATTCTTAACGGGTTGTGTTTGGGTCTGGTATTTCTCACCTGTTAGCTTAACGGGTCGTGTCGTGTCGTGTCAACCCATTAAATTAACGGGATAACACGAACATGACCCCAAATCCATTTGCCAGGTCTAGCAGAAAGTGGATTCATCACTATCCATGTTAAGGGTAATGATTAAAATATCGATCTCGAGTATAAGAACCTGAAAACCATTTGAGTTCCAAAAACTTGAAAAAGTTTCACTTGCTTATTAAATCTACACTAGTTTGTCTACTTCGAGAAAGCACGAGAGTGAAATTTGTTTGTACAAATGATAATAATTGCATATATAGGGTCAACTATTGCATAAATGGTATGCAATTGCATATCCTGGTTTACAAAAGTCATTAAAAATGAATTTTATTCAAGTTTAGGCTTTAAAGAGACTGCGCAATTGCACGTCCCATGATACAAAAACTAGACAGCGGTGTACAATTACCCTTTCCTCCATCTGTTTTGTTTGTAATCAATCAACAACCAACATAACCAATGGGGCATTGGTTAATTTATGTTAATTCACTTCTGCAAAGCTTCATAACTCATTCAGTAGCAAAACCAAGCTAAACCTAATAATAAAATAAATATTAAAAAATAAATTGAAAATTGAAATTGCAAACTAATTAAAATAAATATAATTACATACAACCTGCAAATCTATCCATTGTAACATGATATTTAAATCACAATAAAAATTACATTTAAAACTAAAAATACTCAAAATGAACTAAGTTATCTAGCACTTAGAAGATCACGAGCAATTAGAAGATCACGAGCAACACAGTATAAGAAAACCTTTATGGGAAATCCATCCTTACTATATGGCACTTTATGGGAACAACATATGGCGCATAACCATTTTCTCAAGTCCTCACTATATGGCACTTTATGGGAACAATGGTTGTGGTTCATTAAAAGCAGAAGACATCAGAGTAAGAAATAAATAAAACTTCACAATTGAAAATCACCCTCATGATGTTACTCTGACATTACTTGATTACAAGATGTGGATGAAGCGTTCGTGAATTGTTACATGAAAGAGTATCACTTGCGTACTTAAACCCTTTCCAAACATCCTATACATATCATGCATTTATCTGATACATCTCACATGGGAAAGCATGAACTCATTATAACACAATAGATTTCTACATGCCTATCCATGGAAACTATCCAACACCAATCCAGATTACCTGTTTATATACCACCTGTGATACAGTTTTTTGAAATCAAGAGCACACCAACATTACTTAATTGTCAACTCCAAATAAAAGAAAATCATAGAGCGTTTCGGTACACGGTACACTATCCACTAGAAGATCTGTAGATTGATAAATTAACCGTCCACAAATGCCAAAACATCATGTAAGACCTAATATATTTTTAAAAAATAATTGAACCTGACATAAATAATTAAAAAGGTTTTACCAGTCACTTGTAGGTGCCAACATGGAAATTAAATTGAGAGCATGGAACTTAAGGCACTCAACAACTTGGGTTGTGTTTTAACTAGGCAACAATAGATGTTTGATACCACAGTTGAAGAAAACTATGAGCTTTTAAGAAGTGAGCAAGAGAAAAAATAGAAGTAGCCTTACACTGTCTTGAACCATATCCTGCCTTGCCCACCACAGAAAAGCACCCACACCAACAATTGCTACAAGCACTGCAAGGAGCTGGATGTGGAAAGGCATCAATTTCATTAGAGATATAATCCTACATGCTGATGTCAGAGTCAAAAATAAAAATGATTATATTAGAAACAAAAATAGTATAAAACTACCTGTTTTTTTTTTCAGAAATGTAAAGGAACGAAGATTTGTGAGAAGAACCCCAAATCAGTTGCTAAATGAAAGAGAGTACCCCAAATGGAAACAATTGCATCCAAAATCCAACCAAGCTGCCTCTAGCAGTAGCTCCGTCATCTTTCCCACCACCACCTCCACCACCATTAAACCCAAACCCCTGATTGAACCTCACCACAACCTCTCTTTTCATCTTCTTCTTCTTCTTCTTCTCTTTCTTCTTCTCTAACTGGTATCTCAATGCTCTATTTTCTTTGATGACTAAGATGAATGAATTTTTTTTACAATAAAATGAAATCTTACGCTACGATTAAAAAAATCTAATTTAATAGATTAGAGAACCTCATATTAATTTTTATTTTAAAAAAAGGACAAGGGAAAATTTGAAGGAAGAAAAATTTACAAAACCCAAACTTGTTGCTCTAAATAAATTAAAAAATAAGAGAGAAAAAACAAAGAAACAACAACGAAGAGAAGCCAGATGCGTGGGAACTAAAATCTCCCAGCCAGATGCATGTGAATTGAAATTGAATTTGAATGGTGATGGGGTATTGTCTTTGTCCCCAACGTTGATGGTCAAGCTTTGGCCTGAAATTTTGTTGTACCACGTGAAAGTGATGAGGAGCTGCTTCTGGGTGAGAGTTTGGCTCTGTCTGCCCACTTTCCCTTTCTCTGTCTCTACAATTCTCACCAAGCAAGAGACCCTCAAAGAAGAATCCACAAAACAGCACACAATCTCTCATTTCAACATTACTTAAATTCACACACAAGCATGCACAGAGTTCTTTTTCTAAACATTTCTACTCAACTTGCGAACTATTTCAATAACAGAAAGCTGAAGATTTAGTAGATGAAACGCAGCAATTTATTTCCCAGAATTAGAAAACAATGCAATAAATCCATGAAAATGAAAAGTAATCTATAAATTAGTAAAAAGGTCCCATTTGAGATGATGGATTCATATTTTCCTCAACATGAACACTCTAAATATTTCTCATAATTATCAAATTGACCAACTCACAATTCTCAAATTCCATTTGATTGCTTAATGAATTTCCAATCCCAATACCTTAAATTTATCACAAAAGCCAAAATGAACAAGCAATAGAGAGATAATAACATACGGGCAATAGGAATTGGAGAAGATGGCAATCTTGTTGAGTAGATGACGTTTTGTACGAACGCCGAAGGCGAAGTCGAAGCCTCCACGACGATGACGTTTCCCAACAATATCAGCGCCGCCGCCGCTGCTGCCGTGAACGCAGCACCACCCAACAACTCTAACGCATCTTCACACGACGACACAACGATCGCAGGTCCGAAAGGCCGATGCAGCTCTGAGACGATTCAAGCGAGTCCGACCCGTCCTCTGCCACCGGTTTGCGCCGTCGAGACTATCCAGCTCCACAATACAGAGGAGTAGGATGAGCGACAGTTCAGAGCAAGTTGAAGAACGAGCGCGTGGTTTTGTTTTCCTTCTTTTAACCTGTTACCCAAAACAGCCGGTTCCTATTGTTTTTAAAAAAACATCACGTGCCTATCATGTGAGCGGCTGTACCTATACGCCGATGCACCACAGACGAACTCTTGGTTTCTTTGTAAACTGGGCTAAAAAGGGTTTGAGCTGGATACATGTAAATATATAAAAATATGCATATATGGATAAGTGAGTTCAAATAAAAGGGGGCTGGAACATCAAGATAAGCGGCCTGGCTGAGAGGGCTTTGTTGGAAGCTTAATATTATATATGTAAATGCGAATGATGTGGCCAGATCTTTAGTTTTGAGCAGATAGGGCACATGGGTTTCTTTGCAAATTGGGCTGCATGTTTTTGGTTGGAGTCCAATATATATATGAACGAATGAATGCAAGTTGCTGTTGTAGTCTTTTGGGGTTGGTAGATTGAGCTGGAGGGTGTGCAGGACAAAAGACTAATTGTCTTATATATATTTATATATAAATAATATATATAGATGTGGCTGGAGCCTTTGAAGCTCTTGCAAATCTGTGATGGTCTGTTGAGTTTTAAGCCCTCTGTATATTATTTTATGCTTATATATATATTTGGAATTTAATAAATATTATATGGGTAACAATACAAGAGAAATCGGATGCCCAAGTTTAAGCCAACAATTTAAGTTGTGAAGACCCGTATTTTAAAATATATATATAAATATATTAGTTATATTTATATGTAATTATCTTGGTACGTATATGTAAATATTGTTGCTATACTTTTATATTAATTATTATAGATACTATCATAATAATACTTATATATATTTTTATATTTATGATAATATTTAGTTTCTTTGATTATTAAATAAATATATAAAGAAGTTTGTTATCCTTGTGTCGTTCACTTTATGCATGTTAAATGGCTATAAGTTCAAAGGTGTAGTAATCCTATAACAATTGCAACACCTCGTGCTATAAATTTTATACCTGGCAGTTTTATATTCATTACATGTATTGTCACCTTGAGTTTATCTATTTACTCTGCAGAGCATGAGACACCTCATGCTATTTTGGGTTGCTGGTAGCCTTATCTTGTTAATATCATGCCAAATCGACAACATGTTATTTTGTTAGCAACCGACTTTTCTTTACTATAAATATGGCATTCTACAATTGAAATGAGAGTAAGAAGTGAGAGAGAGTAAGAGAGAAAGAAGGTGAGAGAGTGGTAATGAAATTCTTGGAGGAGATATAGGGCTTAGTTTGTATTTTCTTAAATTGGAGCAATGCTTTGGAATTAAGGTAGAGATTTCTTGGGGCCTTTACAGAAGATTGATTTAATTAAATTTCGTGAGCTTTATATTATGTGTGATATTATAACGGATGTTCTTGATATATGATATTTACATATTGTGAACTATTTGAATAATGTTGGCATAATTATATATACATTGGTGATGTTTTAAATGGTTACATCGTTGTGAGATACATGAGATATGTGAAAAGGCATAATTATATAATGTGATGGAAATTGGTTGGAGTTGTTGGAAAAGAGGGTAATGGAAATAGTCTTTTGTGTAGTTGAGTCTAACTCTTGGCAGGTACCAGGTCTCAGGGATCCCATAGTACACATGATTTTTATTGGGTGATTCCGGATTGGCAAAAGGGAGTTAGACAAGATGACTAACAAAAAGGAAATCATGGGATAATTGAGATGTGTGTTAGTTTATATAATGGGGCATTCAGAATCACAGTGGTAAAATGCATGGTATGGGACATGCAGATTTGCTTGCCCTATTATATAGATTAACGGGTTGGGTAGAATTGAAGTTCATTCATGCATTATTATTAATGTGATATTTGGCTGTGTGATTGCATGTCACTTAATTTAGTTATATCAATCTACTGTGGTATGGTCTCATGTTCTTACTGAGCTGTGGTTGCTCACCCCTCACTTTGTTTAATTTTTCAGATGAATTAGTGGGCAAGAAAATGAGTAAATCAGTTGAGGCTGAATTAGATGAGAGTAATAGAGATGTATTTATTTATTGTAAAGTTATAAGATTTTGGGAGCTATTTTTATAAGAGAAGTTTATTTAAAACCTGGTTTCGGCTTCTTTTCTTTTTATTTTAGTTTTTTTTAAAATTTTCTCAAGCGCCGAGCACCGGGTTTTCATCTACCCCCGGGTCCGGGGCGTGACACAAGCCCAGATTTTCGGAAGATTATGTGCACGTGACGGAGGCCTTACAAGGAAAGAAATCAAGGGATTTTTTTTATAGTAACTCCGAGTGTTCCAAAGCAAGGAAGAATCAAGCATGTCAGAATATCTCAATTAATGCAATCCTACGATTTAAGGGGGCCTTGGAAGGAAAGAAGTTTTGAAAGAGTTGACCTTTGGCCATTCAATGGCCAGCCCATGGGCTGATGAGTGCCCTATATAAACCTTGCTCGACGAAGGCAGAAGACAGACAACATCAGACAAACAAACCTATTTTTCGTCTCGCACTTGTCTTTTCCTAGACTTAGGATTTTACTTTTCATGCACTTAGTGTAGCAAGTTCTTCCTTTTCTTAGTATAAGTTTAAATTCCCGTTCAATTTATATTTTCTTGTAATTTAAATTCAAGTTTATTTCAATTGCTTTACTTTTCATTGTTATCACACTTCAATTAAGTTTAATTTCAAGTTCATTTTACTTTATTGTTCTTATCGCTTTCATTTCATTCTTGCTTTATTTATCGCTTTGATTCATTTTATCGCACTTCAATTATCGTCTTTACGTTATTTATCTTTTGCACTTTACTTTACGCATTTGTCTTTAAATTATATTTAAGTTTAAGCACCTTTACTTTATGCACTTATTCTTCGCTTCATTACGTTTCACCTTTAATCTTCATCTTCACCCACTCGACATCATTTGGTCGCTCACATAAAGTCTTGACCCAGAGGTAGTGAAAGAACCTAGGCCGTGAGGAGGTTCCTTGCTCAGCCGAACGATCATTTGATTAAAATCAGATCTTAGAGGCAACACATCTATCTACTCACATTCCATTCAAGCCCAAATTCGGGGCTTGGCGGTGGCACGCCCCACACTCAAAAAAGAAGAAGGATCAAAAGTTCCTTCCGTCGGCCCCCCGGTCGAAAAGAGGGAAACATAATCTAAGTAAAAAGCCTTAGATGTTCAATTCACAAAGAATTTTTAGCATTTCAAAATTGCACCTCTGCTAAAACATTCCTGGGTTCGCCATTGCTCGCCTAGAACACTTGTGGATTAGCACATGCACTCTTGTTGTCTTACTTTGTGTCTAGCATGTTTACACTTAGGACTATTTAAAGACCCATTACAGTTGACAACCCTAACTGCTTGAGTGATGTGTCTGCCATGCACACAACCACTATAGCATGGGCACTTTTCCTCCCAAAACTGCCATGCCTTGCTTCCCGCTAAGGAACCCCCGAACTCCTATTCTTGAGGCTTCCTTTTCGGTTGTGATGCTATGTGTCAATGCCAAGGCCAAGACATGCGCACTTCCCATGTCTTGCACCTATAAAAGTGCAAGGTAACCGCCCACAACTTCCTAATGTTAAATTAGAGTCGGGGTTGGGTGTGTGGGTAGTGTGGTGGTGGTTGCCGGGCTTTTTGTTTGTTTTTTTTCTTTCTAATTTTTTTTTTTTTTTTTTTTTGACTTAACAGTGTTAAATTAGAGTTAAATTAGTGTCCAGATGTCAACAAATTAGCTAGCAAATAGAGAGGGGACAGAGAAATTGGAGCCAGAGGATCTGAACTCCAAGAATAATTGTACACCACCCCCATGTATAGTTAAGATCTGCTGTCCCCAAATTCCTTGTCTCCTTCCTGTCCAGGATCTAAAATTTGGACAAAAAAAAGCATCGAAAACCGTATATTAATATTTTACATTATTTTCTATACAAGTTAATGAAAGTAATGACAATATTCTCATGCTAAAAGCTCACCAAAGTGATTCTCATTCAACAATACGTTAATGTAAAGTCCAGACATGAGACACAACAAACTACAAATATATATTTTTTCTACTCTTAAATTTAAACACTTATATGCATATATAAGCCCCATCGGCAGCGACGGACTCATGATTTCAGAATGACGTGGGCTAAATTTACCTCACATACAAACCTATTGAAAACTCAACGGCACAAGTAAATTTCATTGATAGTAAAAATAAAAAAAAAACACGGGGGGACATAATGAGCCTTACCCCTCAAATAACGTTATATAAGTTGCACCTTTCGAGTCTTCACAGCATTAAAATCACTAATTATTGATTCATTATCTATATTATCAACTAATTCTCTTTCAATATGAAGTAGCATACAATCAACAAGAAACTCGTCACCTATCTTATTCCGAAGTCGATTTTTAATAAGTCTCATACATGAAATTGCTCGTTCTGTTGTTGCTATAGACACATGAAGAGTTAGAACCAAACGAATCAATATGTCAATCAAGTAGTATGTTTCTGCTAATTTTGTATCAATTAAGCGCTCAAGTAATATAGGGATGGAATCAATATTCTTGAAGGCTTGAATGCGATCCATATCAATCTTATAAAATCCCAATTGCTTATTTAAAGCATGCAACTCAGTTGTAGTGAAATCTAAAGGGTAAAATTTCTCAGCAAGAATGCATATGTCATCAATGTTAAATCGCTTGAAAGCATCACGAGGATATAATGCTGAGCTAAGAGAAAGGAGTTTCATAGTCTCATATGGAAATCTAGAATTTAACTCCCCCAACTGATAATCTATTACCTCATTGAATACATCAATATGATAATAATGCTCAACTGTGATACAATCTCTTTAAAATCCCTAATTGATAATTCATACAAGTAAGTAAGAACACCAAAATCATTACATACTTAAATAGTTAAATATCTAATTAAAATCCCTAATTAACAATTCATACAAGCAAGCAAGAACACCAAAATAAAAAAAACTAATTGATAAACCTTAATTGTAAATCCCTAATTGATACTTCATAAACCCTAAATAATCCCCAAAATTTCAAAAGAAAAGAAGATGAAGAATTGAAGATTACCTTAGTTCGCTTTAATTAAGTATGAGGACGTGCATAATTTTCCTTCTTGTCGAAGAGCAGGAGTTAGCCGCTAGCAGATGCAATAGAGGGAATTCTTTTTTCTTTTTTTTTTGGGTAAAGGAGAGAGGGAATGTCTATGCCTAGTGGGAGTCTAATATTTTTTCACATGGGGTGTGGGGTTTAGTTCTTTTTATTTGTTTGTTGGTCAGCTTAATTTTAGTGGGATTAGTTAATAATATTTTATTTGGATGATCAGCCTAGTCCTAATGGGAATAGTTGGGGTGTATTCAATTGGAATTTTAAAAGACTATTTTGGAATAAATAAGTCTTGTGGTATTCAATTAAGACTTTTAAATAATTTAAACAAGTCTTGTGGTATTCCATTAATACTATTAGGATTTTTAAATGAGGGTGTCGAAATCTAGTGGTATTCAATCAAGACTTTAAACAAGCAACAAAAAGTTTTATGGTATTAAAAAAGTTGCTAATTTCAACGGATTTTTTTAAATATGAGATTTTGTGAAATTTTTTAGGAGAAGGTATAAATATCAAGTCCTATCTCAAATCCCATCCTAACCGTTTCATGTGGAATTTTTTTCTCTCTCTCTACCTGCTGAAGAAGATGAACAACAAAGCAAGTAGCAAGCCCAAGCCGAGCTTTTCCCAGACACCCACCAACTTCAGATGCTAATAACAACGTGGAATTGTTAAAACTCCTTGGCGCCAAGCCAAAGCACATGTTTCCCCGCGAAGAAACCCAAAAAACCCAATATTCCAACATAAATCAGAGGCAGAAAAGAGCAAGCAGACATTTGACCTGAAAATTGGGCATGGTAGGTGTTTGTGATTATGTCCCAATGACCCAGGTTCCTTGTATTTTGAATAGCGCTTCCTTTTTGGTTGTGTTCGATCAAGATTCATGAAAAGAGAGCAAATGTATTTTTGGAATGTAATTAATAGGTGCATTCTTTGCTTTGTGTCTAGTAGAGCAAGCAACATAGAAAACTATTCCAGTTAGCTTTACTACTAGTGAACCTGCAGGTTGCAGCTACCTAGTTTGCTTTGTATATATCTTATGTATGCTCAACCGATTTCAAGGCAAGTTATTTTTTCTCATTATTTGACAATGTCTTGATGCTGCGTGTTATTGCTCAAATCAAATGGTGATTGTATGGGGTTTGGAGGAAGGAATGAAAAACAGAAAACATAATGACTCGGAAAAGGGTGATGATAAATTAAAAAAATATATGAATAATGAATGGTTTCTTGATATACAACTTGGCTAGATGGCTTGCAGTTTGCCAATAAGGCTTCGAACCTATCTTCCTTCTCAAATGCAAGTTTTCTGCAAAAGGAAATGAAACTAACGAAATAAACAGCTGCTTGCACATGAGATCTGCACTGGACTAGGCGGAGGAATCAACAAATAGCTGTTTATTTTGAGCAATCTGATTCCGATTATGAGGGGACTTGGTGCTAGACAGAAAAAAGTGAAGAATGCCATCCAAGGCATGTGATATATTGTGTTTGAATTAATGTAGTCTATGGCTTGTGTAAATAATTTGACTAATTTATTACACTATGCAAGAAAATAATGAATAGATAAATCCATATGATCTTTCCAAATCTAATAAATCTTATGATGTAAATATTTAAAATTCAAAAGTAAAAAATCTTGATTATAGAAATTCATAAATAAAATCCTATAAATCATTACATTATGCTTAAATTCAGTGGACTTTTTTTAAAAAAAAATCTCTAAATAGTCTTTTAAAATCCCAATTGAATACAACCCCTAATAATACTTATTTGGATGACCTAGGCTAGGGTATTAATTTAGCTTAAATAAAAAAAAAAAGTTACCTGGGCTTTAGCCTAGGTTAGCGTGCTAGTGGGTATGTCCTTGCCCATCGGATTCCGAGTCTATGCATTTAGCATTGGTGCATTTACACGCATTTAAGATAATATTAACCACTCGTTTAATCTAACGGATTTTAAGAGTGCTGCTATTTTTTACTTATTTGTCCTATTTTCCCACCCAACTTATCTTCAAATTTTTAAGGACAAATTTACCTATTTGTAAAATGAATTTTAATGACAAATTTACACATTTCTCTTTACTTGTCTTGTTTCTCTGAGAGATAAGCTCAAGAGGAAAAAAAATCCAGGTTGACTCTTCTTTGTTGTATCACTTCCTCAAGTCAAAGCGTAATTTCTCTCATCTTACTTTTCTATGTTTCTTTGTGTTTATTCTCTATCTTGTGAACCATTCGAAAAAATTTGTAGGTGGGTTTTCTTATTTACCCAAAAGAAAAGAAAAGAAAAACTAAAATTTGTAGGTGAGTTTTGGAGTTTCTGAAACTGTTTTTTTTTTTTTTTTTTTTTTGTGGGATGCTTGTGGTTCAATTTTAGTAAGATTTTGGGTCTGTTTGCTTGAATTGTTTTTTTGTTTGTTTTTAGGTTAAAGCTCAGTTGGAACTTTTGCTGGTTTGTGAAGCTAATTGGAACAAAATTGGGGTTGTTTTGAACTTGGTTTTGGAGTTTTTGGGTATCCCTTGAAGCTTTAGAATGGTTTGACTTTGGGTGTTTAGCAGAAGTACATATATTTTGTTTGGTGAAGTTGTATTTTAGATTCAAGGAGTTGGAAAGTTGTATTTGAGCTTTATTTTGAATTTCTGCCAAATTGTTTTGAAGCTTATGCGAATGGCTTGACTTTGTGGGACATTGGCAAAAGTTAATTGGTAGGTTATGTTTGTTTGTATTTTCATCAAAAATTGATTAAAGGGTATTTCAGGAATAATGGTGAGTGGAAAGATAAGATTGTTTTTTTCAAATTTACATGATGAATGAAAAAATATGATAAGAAAATGAAAATAGCAGCACTCGATTTTAATTGTTAAGCATAAGCACAACAATAAAAAAATGAAAAAGCTCAAACTAGAAAGAAAGGATGTATACTGATGTCAAGGTGTGAACAAGTAATTCATAAGACCCTGGCCTGGACAATAAATATAATTTACTTTCCCAACCTCTTTTTTTATTTATTTTAAATTTTAGTTTTCTTTATATACATACGCATATAAATGATAATTCACAGAATCAACGAAAATAATTCATAAATAAAAAAGGCTAAACATGAAAGGATCAATGAAACTCAAATAACAAAATTTGGCATTATCAAACTGAACTTACAACAAATCCTGCAAATTCAAGATAACTACCAGCGCTATGTATTTTATGTTCATACAGGATGAATGAACAAAATAGAATAATCAAATTTAATCTCCACAATGTAAAAAGGATCTAATTCTCAATAAACTGAGTCTGGTTTCAAAACAAATAATCACAGAAAACTGATACACAAGATTGGGTGTATGCAATCAAGAAGGCATTTTCTCATGAATTGACGTTTCTAGAATGAATAAAACAACTAACAAACACAATACAAACTTTGATTTGTAAAGGTCAAAAGACCATGTGAATAAGATCAGGAAATAGAGATTTCCGTTTCAGTTAGTTTTCATTTTTTTAACAGACATTTAACAGATAATCAGAGAATACATGTCCATTCTTCTCCCTCTGATAATATTAATTGTCGAACTTCATATTAGAATTATCAAGAGTCAAAACTTCAATGCATTAGTTCTGTAGGAATCTATATGAAAGAAACTTAACCGATGCAACTTCACAAGTTCAGTAGACAAATGGTTTCACATATATAATCAAACTGCGAGAGAGAGAGAGAGAGAGAGAGAGAGAGAGAGAGAGAGAGAGAGAGAGAGATTTTTTCATTCATTGAGCCATATGAATCTCATTTGTGTACACAAGTAATTTACAGAGTCAATGGCTTCATGGGTGCAGAATTCAGAATCAAATTCTTTATCAAGGTACTGCAGAAGCAACTGAGCCAAGTTAACATGTATCCTTGAAGCAGTATTCTTAGTACTTATTTCAATCTGGAAAAAGTATGAACTCCTCATTCTGTCAACAATTGTACCCAATTGTTTAATAAATCTCTTAGCAAAACAGATGTTAAAATCAATCATCCACAATGCTCTGATGATTACAATCATCTACATTAGGTTGATCCGTCGACTGGCAATTGGGTGCCGTTTCTTCTAAGCAGATGTCTGAAGTGATATCAGCATCACCGCATTCAGATGCAGATCTAGCATCCATGTCCTTTTCCGGACAATCAAGTTGCACGCATTCAGCAACTTCACTGCCGTAATTTTCCATGTCATGAGTACTCCTACTTGACAATGTTAAGTCTTCTTTCTTCACAATATTGAATACAATCCCATTATGTATCCTTTCAGGCTGCAAAAGATCACCTTCAGTCACCATAATGCTTGAACCATTTACTGAAACCATACTTCCAAAATCCCTCTTATCGAATTTAGTGCTTTCGGGACTTCTGTCAGGTGTTGTACCCCTTGGGCTTTGATAATACTGATTATTGCCTCCCATCTGAAGCGTTGCTGAGTTAGGAATAGCCAGAAAACTTCTGTTCAGTTCAGCATCAATGTCCAAATTTTGGACAAAGTCGACGAATTTATTTGCTGATGTTGTTCTCATCAAAGGTCCACCTGATCTAGTCCAAGAATTAACGTCAACGCTCTCAGATTCACTGTCACTTCCATCATGTATATTGCGGTGCGTTTGAAAGTTTTTTACAGAAGGAATTGCACTGGTGGATGCACCAATACCTTGATGGATTGAGGAAGCACCATCTCCAAAGTCTTCAAGGGAACCACTTGAATTCTCACGAGCAATACAATTCCAAGAAGGAATTCTTCTTGATGCACTGAATTTGACTGTAGTAGCTAGGCCATGAGAAGAAGCTGCAGCTCTTTCAGCACTTCTTTTGAGTCTGCGCATGTGGTTGAGAATTACAACACACTCATCAAGAGCAAGCTCAATGCCACAGTTTGCTTTTATGGCCGAGAGCTTCTCCCAAGTGCATCTTCTACCTTGATTGGCCGCCTTTTGAAGTTCAATATATGTTGGGTTTTGTATAATTTTTGAGTACTGGTAAATAAGTCAGAAAAACAAATGGCTAGTTAGTCTCCATCTAAAGGATTATTCGAATTGGTCCACAACAGAAACAAAAAATTCAAAATACTCCAAAAAAACTTAATTTTGTAATACTTTGTTCAATTTAACCAATCCAAAGTTAGTTATACTTTAAAAAATTTGTTAAGCAAGCACTATAATGTAAGGTTCCATGAAATACTGACCAAGCCTAATTCAGTAGTTAATGCTTTCTCCCCGTACCTGAGCAAGTGTGGCAGGCATAACAACAGTAACGTCACCCTCCCAATCTTGAGCAAACAGTTTCGCAAGTCCACCTAATGGAAAACCAAGTTCCAGGATCTGGTTACATCTATGTTTCACCTCCATCTCAGCAAGATGAGCAAGCTACACAGTTAAAGACTAAAATGGATTAATTCTCATGTCATCAGAATGTCGAAGTAACAAAATCATGTAACAGAATCCAAATACGATATTACAACCAGTGGGCAAGAACAGATAAGCAATCCTAGCTCAATGTCTATTCCTTTCAATAAGGTGCTTGCTGATAAACCAAGACGATAGACTACTGTAATTTATCAAGATTGTTTTTGGCAAAAGCCATTGGAACTGGAGTACATAAAGATGTGGCCTGATGCTGAGAACAAAAGAAATATTTCCTAAGCCAGTAAATTCTAACCACAATTTGAAACTAAATGGATTTCTCTTGCTGAAATCCAAACCACATGTTGGTGATGCAGCCAGGAATTTATCATAAGCTGGTATCCCAACTGAGAGAAATCCAAACTGGCTTGGAGAATCATACAACATTTCACCAGCTACAGGAAAACTCACTTTTTTCTTCTAATTTCTACGAAGTTGTTAGGTGTGGAAGAAAAACAGAGAAAAGCAGTAAGAAGGCAGAAACAAGTTGATAAGGCAAAGACCTTTCATATTCGCAACGAGAAAGTAAGACTACACAGACAACTAAAACCATTGGACAAAGACAATAATTTTAAAAAGAATCTGAATTGAGGTCTATCAATACATACCTTGGCAGCAAAGTTGCCTCCACAAGCTCTCACAAATTCCTTTAGCCTTAACAATGGTGCAATGTGAGGATTTGCCTGACTGACAATAAAATGATTAACGTTGAACAGTTCTTTCAGCTGCATCATAGGTAAATCTATCTCCAAGCTACCATCCCTCCATCTACGCACTGGCATTGACCCTGCCTCTGGACCCAAATTAAATGGAGGATGATAAGGAACAATCTCTCCACTTCTATCTTTTGCCATTAGTTCCTGAGCCTCAAAAAGGCCTGGAAAAGCACAAGAAGCTGTCACTGCACTCCATATAACAACATGAGGTGAAGTCAAGTAGTTAAGGCATCTAGGTGGCTCGTGCTTCCTTGGGGAGCAAACAGTTATCCCAAGAATTCGACCTGTCATGTCATAAGCTTCTTGGAATGTAAGATTACTCGTTAAATGCCTTAACATCATTTGCAACTGCCTGATCTCATGAACTGCCCCGCGTGTCATGACCCTCTTGACAACTGTAAAAATCCCACCCATCTGATCAAAAAACTGCAATGAGTGCCAAGAATCCTCAAAGAAACTTTGGAGCTCAGGCCAAGACCTAGTGGCAACAACAGCACACATAATGGACCCCACACTAGAACCAGCAATTATTCTTGGCAAAAGCTTATGTTCCACCAGCGTTTTAACCACACCCACATGGAAAGATCCAAGAGAAGCACCCCCACTCAAAAGCAGGGCAGTTCTCCCAAAAGCATGTCTTGTTTCATGCATGAAAGCAAGCTTCTCTTCCAATGAGAGCTCTTCTGAGTCTGAATCACAGACCATTCTCAACTGAGTTGAGACCTCATCGATGTATTCCTTTATGAGTTTGGGAACATGAAGTTTCTCCTTGTGAAGCTCAGGGTTGCACATATTACCAAGATTTCTAACAAGATCTGCTCGCATGCAGAACATTATATCTCTGAGAGAACCCTCTTCACGACGGTGGTGGAGCTCTTGAAGCTTATTCCTAACTACTTCTTCATCATAAAGGTCTGATTCATTCATCTTTGGGGTCTCTTTATCAAGCATCCTAGCAGCATGAGCCCACTCCTCATAAGTCAATGCAGTTCTCATCATATTTCTCCAAAATTTCCTCCGATAAGCCATTTCAGCCTTGACTTTTACATTTGTGTATCGCTTCAACAAAAAAGCAATAATTGTCACCATTGCCAATATCCCTTGTGGATTTCGTGGATGCAACCATGAGAACATGGGAGCCAAAAAGTCCCTACATCTATAGATGAGACGCAACAATGTACGAAACATTTGTTGCCTCAACTGTGACAGTGACTTGCAAAATAAAACCCTGAAAGCAATAGTCCGACCAACAATGGTTGAAGGTCCAATAGGAAATGGATCAACACTGGCCTCATTGCTTATATCCATTTCTTTGGAGTAAGTAAAATGTCTGTATTTTTGTCGTTGTAGCAAAGGTATATTTCCTTGGTCAACAAAGCTGAAGGTTTATAAAACCTACAACAGCTCTTATAACTACAAATGTGGTTTTAGCTCCCCAAGTTTACAAAAGAATGAGGAACGCAATTGAAGGACAAACGAATCCTGGCAGTAGAATCTCAAATTGAATCGTACAGAATTAAAATAGAAGTCAATGAGATATGATTCCAAAAGTTCAATTAAGATTTATCTATTGCTTCAAGCTTTAGCTCAAATGAAATAAAACGGTACCCAACAAACCAAACAAGGAAAACCTAATTGCAAATTAATATCAGTTACCAAATTCTCCAACCGCTTTAAATCTTGAAGCTTTCCCAAATTCCAGAGAAATCCCCCCCCCAAAACCAATGGAAAAGTCACAACTTTGACCCCCAAATCCTCAAATTGCCCAACACCCCCCAGCTCAAAAGCTTGGTGGGTTTCCAAAACCTGCCCAACCAAGCCCCAAGGAACCCCAAGAATTTCAAATCCACAAAATTCAACCCAGAAAACTTGATCAGCAAACCAAACAAAAACCCACCTCCCAAATCAGAAACCCAACTGGGTTTTGCCTCAATTTTCTCAGGAGCAATCAAATTAAAAGCCAAATCGGTTCTCAGATCAGAACCTAAGTTTCTCACTGCCTGCTAAAGGAACCCCAAGAGATTGAAATTCCAAGCAACAAATAACAGGTAAGCGAACTTCAACAAATGGAACCCAATACACCAATAGATTGGATTGGATGGGATTTATGGGAAGTATTGGGAATTGTGAATGGATAAAGATATCAACGTGATGGTGACGCCGCTCTGATGGGTTTGAATTGGATATGGAAATCTCTTTTATTGAAGGCGGATAAGGTGGCGGAGAGACCACTCCGCGACCTATCCGACAAAACTATATTGATTGTTGGAAGCTTCTATTTATATTGCTATTTCAGGAAAGTGACAAACAAGATGGAACGCCAAGAAAAAGGGACGTAACAAAACTTCGAAATTTTTTTGGTTGATTGTAAGAAAGCAGAGGCTTTGATTTCGCGTAAACGAAAGCGCTTTTGGTTGCTTACAAGCTAAAAACAATGGCGTTAATGATGACGACCGAAAAATAGAAAAATTCGACATTAGAATTAGATTAGAATAGGAATTCCACATATTGTAAACGGAAAAGATTATGTTATTGCATCGGATGGAGAAATTTTTTTGGTCTGACAAATCTCTTTGCAATCTTTGGCTCCCACAACACCGACCCTTTGACACAATATCCTTATGTCCTCATTTCTCTTTTTCCGCAAGGCTTTTTGTTTTGTGGGTTTTTATCACAAATGGTTCTTGAGGTTTGTTAAATTATCACCTTTGTTTTTTTTTTTTTTTTTTGTCCTGACATTATTTGTCTTTTATGTTATACCTCACACATTAATTTGATCTTGCAGTGAAGTTCGGTCAAAATTTTTGTTAAATTGATGACGTGGCATGTATATGGTGCCCACATATCCATTGAGATCATGCCGCGTGAATCTAAATAAAAAATATTTAAAAATAATAATTTAACTTTAAAAAAAAAAATAAATATTTAACATTAAAAAAAAATTGGAAATTAAAAAAGAAGAACAAAAAATAAACTCAACCTCCCCCTCATTCCCTTTCCCCTTCCGTATCCCCCACCCTCCCATTCCCCTCATTCCCCTTCCATCTTCCCCACCCTTCGCCTCTTATCTATCTGTTCCCACCCTCAGCCCTCTCTCTCTCTCTCTCTCTCTCTCTCTCTCTCTCTCTCTCTCTCTCTCTCTCTCTCTCTCTCCCTCCTCCCCCTTCTCCTGCAAACCCCATCGACCATAGACCCTTGAAGGAAACATTTTGCATTTCATGACTTGGAATGAATTTAGTCCCAACATATAACACAAAATCGTTCTAAATGGCGAATTCATTTTGCTTATTCAAGTTGAGCTAAGCCTATTAGGTTGGACCCATTTTTGGCTAAGAAAGCTGAGAAAGAGGATGTCTCTTCTACACATCAAGAACTCCAAGTTGAAATGCCAAAAACCCTAACTTCAAAATGTCAAACTGTGGCTTAAATAGCCAACAAGAAGATGAGGAGAATGGGAATTTCAGCCATAGTGTTTCTTGGGCTCCTCTTGGGGTCATTTAACTTGTGTTGTCATACAAGACATGTTCCTAGTCCTGGGCTCATTGGGTCCTTGGGCTATTTCACCCTTTGACCCAAAATGCCTTCAAAGCCCAAATCGAGTTCAACTGTCAAACTAACTTCACAATTAACATTTCAATTGTGATTTGGGACTTAACCATTAATTCAAATCCTTAGTCAGAATAGTTTGACTTGGTCAACCGTTATGGTCAAACATGTTGACTATTGACTTTGACTATTGACTTTCAACGTCTTATCTTCTTTATTTGTTTCTCAAGTTTCCTTTATCTTCATTTGTTCCTCTAATCACATTTCTCAGTGTACAATACATAGGTTCCTTTTAGTAAGGTAGTGGGCTGACTCAAGTTCTGTGAGTTGATTTGTGAATTAAATCTAATTAATTCTTCCTATTAGTAAGGTCAATTATGATTGAACCTTTTAGTACTTCCACAAACCATGATTGACACCTAACAACATGTTATGGTTATCTGAGCTTAAAAAGGTGTAGGGAAGAACCTATTCAAATTGAAATGACCGTGCAATTGAATCATTCTCTTATACAATACACCTTATTCACATTATTAGATAATAAAATCTAATCTCGAATATCCTAATGTGAATTATTCCTTTATATGATTATCCTAGTAAGATTTGAAGACTACTTCTTTCAAATCTTATCCACTACTCTGTGCAGAGATTTGATCAATCATATCTTTGGAGTATTCTCTCTCCTTACTAAGAGTAGAGATTCCTTGTTGTACATTCATTTGTCTTCATGACTTTATTGAAAGTCCTGATAAACACTTTTAGGTCATGTCTCCTACAACATAACTGTATAGTTCCCTCTAAGACAAACAACATAGCCATAAGACATTTATGATGTTTTACGTCTAAGGATTAGTTTGCACCATTGCAATCTATGAGTTCTATTTTGACATGTGAGTAAAAACTTCTATTTTAGAACTTATGTATTTGATCGCATTCAGTGTACTTGTTATCGTGCAAGCATCTACACACATATCTAGGTGTCACTACTGTCAATGACTTGAGACCTCATCATTCTTTACGTATAGAGAAGATATCTGGTCTTGGCAGAATATCAACACCCAATTGATACTCCTATGACCATGAACATATTTAGAATTAGAGACTACGATAAGTCTCGATGTATGCAATCTCACTACATAGTTCTCATGTCCACTTATATATTCCTAGGACTATAGCTGTTTTACTGTTATGATAATATACCAATATCTTTCTCTTATTTGATGTTGGACAGTGTTGTTGTTAAAAATTTTGTCTCGTTCCAAAAGCATTGGGTAGAATTTTATACTTGTAGTGATATTCTAAGCATTGACATTGCGTTCATCTTTGTCAGAGTTGTTGTATTATACTGAAATTTGGTATAATATTTAGGCGTGCAATTACCAAATCGTAAAGGAAGTTTTGCAATTAGTGTATGTACTTGGCATGCAATTGGCAAGCTTTTGCATTTTCAGAATGGATAAGTATAAAGAATGGAAGCCATAAACTGTTGTATAACAAAACCAGTTAACTCGTGTCTTCATTCTCGCATCGATCGGCATCACTATATGTATTGATAAGAGTGACTCTGTTTATCTATACTACATACCCAGTCTGGCTAAAGTCAATGAGATTAAAGAGTACAAATGGGGCGGGGCTGGGTTGTCATGCTTGTATCTCTGTCGGTGGATGCTATTTTTAGAAGGATAGTGTCAAGTTTAGGAGGGAATTGGCGGGCTGGGGGGTGAATAATTTTATATTATCAAACTAAATGATTATTATAATTCCTTGTGATTGGGTATTTTGGTTGTCATAAGTAATGGTGGTACCTTTTCTGTGTATGTGTATAGAGATGGGTGATATAATAATTTTTTTTTCACAAATTTGGTTCAGGGTATACCTAGGGGGTCGTTTGGTACACAGTCTTGGCTTGGACTGGATTGGACTAAATTTAATACCATGTTTGTTTCATTTAATTCTAGTCTTAGATGGGATTGCTAATACCGGGCCCACTAAAAACACCTCATTAAGAGGGGACTATTAAGCCCATGTAGAAAGGGAGGATTAGCAGGGGACTATTAAGCCCATGTAGAAGGGAGGATAGCTAG